>NC_134080.1:44000132-44300270 GCF_000715075.1 Nicotiana tabacum | reverse complement strand
TCTCACGTAGTTCAATGCAAGGATTTTTTTTTGCCTTTTTTGTTTTTTTTTTCAAGTACACAGGTAGACAAATACAGATCAAAAGGCTTAACAAAAGGGTGACACCTATTTGCAGTAGCGAGCAAATGATAGCCTTTGTCACTTCAATTTGAGAAAATCAATGCGTGAAATTCTATAGTGGGTATATATCAGACATAATATCTTTTGACTGCATCTGCGTTAATAGTCATGTCTGGTACCCGTCCTTCTTCATCTACCAAGTGCAAGGCCCCTTTTGGTAACACTTTCTTGATGATGTAGGGTCCTTGCCAGTTCAAGGCGAACTTTCCTTTAGCTTCCACTTGGTGCGGAAGGATGCGTTTCAATACCAGCTGGCCTACCTCAAACTGCCTTGGGCGCACTTTCTTATTGTAAGTGCGTGCCATTCTTTGCTGGTACAACTGGCCAAAACAAACTGCTGCTAGCCGTTTTGCATCGATCAATATCAGTTGTTCTAATCGGGTTTTGACCCACTCAGTGTCTTCAATCTCTGATTCCATAATAATTCGGAGAGAGGGAATTTCGACTTCAGCGGGTATTACAGCTTCAAGTCCATATACAAGCAGATACGGCGTTGCACCAACAGATGTGCGAACAGTCATGCGGTATCCCAAAAGAGCAAAAGGCAGCTTTTCATGCCATTGCCTGGAACCTTGTATCATCTTCCGAAGAATCTTCTTGATGTTCTTGTTTACCGCTTCAATGGCTCCATTGGCTTTTGGCCGGTAAGGGGTAGAATGGCGATGCATGATTTTAAATTGTTCGCATACCTCCTTCATCAAATGACTATTTAGATTGGCTGCATTGTCAGTGATAATGGTCTTTGGGATACCAAAGCGACAGATGATGTTGGAGTGAACGAAATCTACCACTGCTTTCTTGGTGACTACTTTGAAAGTGACGGCCTCCACCCACTTGGTAAAATAATCAATTGCAACCAAAATGAATCTATGCCCATTTGAAGCCTTTGGTTCGATCGGCCCAATGACATCCATTCCCCAAGCAACGAACGACCAAGGAAAGGACATGGGATGCAACTCCGAAGGAGGCGAGTGAATCAGATCACCATGAATCTGGCATTGGTGACACTTGCGAACAAATATGAAGCAATCTCGCTCCATAGTAAGCCAATAATACCCTGCCCACAGAATCTTCTTTGCCAAAACATATCCATTCATGTGAGGTCTACATACCCCTGAATGCACTTCACTCATGATCCGCTCTGTTTCTGTAGCACCTATGCATCTCAACAAGTTTAAATCTGGGGTCCTATTGTACAGAATTTCCCCATTCAGGAAGAAACCATTGGCGAGCCGCCTTATAGTTCTTTTTTTATCTCCTTTGGCATGCTCTGGATATTCTCTTGTTTTCAGGAATCGTTTGATGTCATGATACCATGGTTCACCATCTAGTTCCGTCTTGATTGTATTGCAGTAACCGTGTTGATTCCGAACTTGGATTTCTAGTGGGTCAACATGAGTGTTGCCTGGATAAGGGAGCATCGAGGCTAAAGTGGCCAAGGCATCGGCAAGCTCGTTGTGAAACCTGGGAATGTACCTGAACTCGATGGATCTGAATCTTTTGCTCAAGTCTTGCACACATTGTATGTACGGAATAAGCTTGATGTCTGGAGTCTCCCATTCACCTTGGGCTTGCCGGATAATCAAGTCAGAATCTCCCATAACCAATAGTTCATGCACATCCAGATCGATGGCCATTTTCAAACCCATGATACAAGCTTTGTATTCTGCCGTATTATTGGTACAGAAGAACCGAAGTCGGGCTGTTGCAGGGTAATGATGTCCAATAGGTGAGATGAGGATTGCCCCGATCTCAACTCCTTTGATGTTGACAGCCCCATCAAAATACATTTTCCATACAGGGTGATCGTCTGAAACTACTTCCTCTATTGAGTTGACCTCTTCATCTGGGAAGTATGTGCTAAGTGGCCTGTACTCATCATCAACTGGATTTTCTGCCAAATGATCTGCCAAAGCCTGTGCTTTCATCGCGGTGCGAGTGACATAGACGATGTCGAACTCTATGAGCATGATTTGCCATTTTGCGAGCCTGCCAGTGGGCATTGGCTTTTGGAAGATGTACTTCAAAGGATCCATTCTTGATATGAGGTAAGTAGTGTAGGCCAAAAGATAATGTCTCAGCTTCTGAGCGACCCAAGTCAAGGCACAACATGTCCTTCCTAAAAGGGTGTACTTAACCTCATAATTGGTGAACTTCTTGCTAAAATAGTAGATTGCCTGTTCCTTTTTGCCTGTTGCATCATGTTGCCCCAGAACACATCCAAAGGAATTATCCATCACTGATAGATATAAAAACAAAGGCCTACCAGGTTCAGGTGGGACCAGTACAGGGGGTTTTGACAGATAATCTTTGATCCTGTCAAAGGCTTTTTGGCAATCGTCCGTCCACTTGATAGCGGCATCCTTTTTTAGCAACTTAAAGATGGGCTCGCATGTGGTTGTGAGCTGAGAAATGAACCTACTGATGTAGTTCAACCTCCCGAGTAAACTCATGACTTCCTTTTTGTTCTTCGGAGGTGGCAAATCTTGAATGGATTTTATCTTAGATGGATCTAGTTCAATGCCTCTTCGACTGACTATAAAACCGAGGAGTTTCCCAGATGGAACCCCAAATGCACACTTGGCTGGATTAAGCTTAAGGTCATACCTTCGAAGCCGTTCGAAGAACTTTTTCAAATCGCACACGTGATCAGCCTGTGTCTTTGATTTTATGATGACATCATCGAAATATACTTCAATCTCTTTATGCATCATGTCGTGAAAAATGGTGGTCATGGCCCTCATGTAAGTTGCCTCTGCATTCTTTAAACCGAATGACATGACCCTGTAATAATAAGTACCCCATGGAGTGGTAAAAGCAGTTTTTTCTGCATCATCTTCATCCATTAGAATTTGGTGGTACCCAGCATAGCAATCCACGAATGATTGTCTCTCATGCTTTGCGCAATTATCTACAAGAATGTGGATATTTGGCAAAGGAAAATTATACTTTGGACTTGCTTTGTTCAGGTCCCTGTAGTCAACACAGACTCTGGTCTTTCCATCCTTCTTCAGTACAAGCACAACATTCGCCACTCAGGTGGTGTATCGGACAACTCTGATCATATTGGCGTTCAGTTGCTTCATTATTTCCTCTTTGATTTTGTCACTCACATCTGTTTTAAATTTTCGTTGCTTTTGTTGGACTGGTGGAAAATCAGGATACGTAGGAAGCTCATGAACCACTAGATCGACACTTAAACCCGGCATATCATCATAAGACCAAGCAAACACATCTCTGTATTCAAATAAAAGTTGAATCAAGGCATCTCTGGTTTTCTATTCGGTGTGAATGCTTATCTTCATTTCTCTAATTTCTTCAAGACTTCCAATATTAATTGGCTCAGTTTCATTGAGGTTGGGCTTAGGCTTGTTTTCAAATTGTTCCAACTCTCTTTTTATTTCCTCAACAACCTCATCTTCATCATATTCCACCTCTTGATGCATTATTTCGATATTAGATAGCTTTTTAAGATCTGGGCATGAATTCCTCATGCATGTCATGTTATTAAAGCCGGCATTAACAAAATTGAAATGGAAATAAAATGACAGGAATTAGGAAAAGGGAAAGATACAAAACTTAATACGAAACTGAACTGCATTTCATTGAATTCGAAAGGATAGAAGGGTTAACATTAAAATAAAACAACCACACTGAGATGTTTGGATTACAACCCTGAAAGTAACCCAAAAATACAAAAAAGAAGCTACAAAAGCAAACTACCAAGACTCCTTCCTTGTGGGGAGAGGAGTTGCTTCCCAGTTGGTGAGTATGGTGTCTAGGTCAATTAGTTGCATATCGGCACGACTAGTGCCTTCACCGGCCTAGATCATATTTACTTCAGAAAACATCTAGCTGAGGCCATGGCAAATTTCATCAATGTTTGCATGCGCCGAGAAATTTTGAACCTCTTGGAGTCGTGGCTTGACAAAAGTGTAGAAAATGTGAGGGATAGGTTGTTGCAAGACCCATCCATGCTTTTTGTGGTGCTTGGATTTGTTTTTGTCTTCTTGTGTTGGCCTGAAGCCTAAACCAAAAGTACCCCGGTTACCGAACGGAGAAATAGGCTCTGAAATTCCTTGCAATGATGCCCCCAAGCCTTTCCCTGGCTCATAACCTTGTCTCATCATAACCGCAACCACCATTATAGATGTGGTGGAAAGACGAGGATACAGAATGGGATTTCCTTCCTCAACATGGTCCACAGAAACCACTTCGAAAGCTTGATAGACAATGGACTCACACCCTTCCTTGGCCTCAATGCACGGGATTAACGGGTCTTTATAAATGGATGACTCGTCTTCTCCGTGAACAATAATCTCTTGCCTATTGTGTTCGAACTTGACCATCTGATTCAATGTGGATGGCACAGCTCGAGCCATATGAATCCATGGCCTTCCAAGAAGAAAGTTATAAGAAGTGTCCATGTCCACTACTTGGAAGACAATTTCAAAGTCAATCGGCCCAATCGTCATAGTGAGGTTGATCTCCCCAATGGTATCTCTCGCTGAACCGTCAAAAGCCCGGATGCAAACATTGCTGGGTTGGATTCTGTCGGTGTTAATCTTCATGCCTTGCAAATTAGAGAGAGAGCATACATCTACACTCGAGCCTCCATCGACCATGACTCGCTTTACATAATGCCCCTCACATTTGACGACCAGGTGCAAAGCCCTATTATGCCCGGCTCCTTCCTCGGGAAGTTCATCATCAGTAAAGGAGATTTTGTTTACCTCGAAAAATCTATTGGCCATCTTCTCCAACTCATTCACTGTGGTCTTCTCTGAGACATGTGCCTCGTTTAAGGTCTTGATTAGTACACGGGCATGCTCTTTTGAGTGTAGGAGCAGAGATAGTAGAGAGATTTGGGCAGGAGTCTTTCTTAGCTGTTCAATGATTGAGTAGTCATGAACTTTCATCTTTTTCAAAAACTCTTCTGCCTCTTCTTCCGTAACAGATTTCTTTATTGGAAATTGTCCCTCTCTGATTTGCTTGGCCTTCCTCAACTCCTCTGGAGAGTAACACCTCCCTGATCGAGTCAAACCTCCAGTTTCCCCCACTTCTTCTATGATTTCCTTGCCTTTGTACGTCATCACAGTTTTGTTGTAGTTCCAAGGAATGGTTTTTGTATTTGTCACAGGGGGTTGCATGGCAGGTTTGATTATGATCGACTCTATTATACCGTTTGTACTGCCCTATTTCTGCTTTGTGATGGGGTGGCCTCTAAGGACATACAACCTTGGGCTTGGAACATTAGAGCGAACTTCCAATCTCGTGACCTTGGGAACAAATAAAGTTACATTTTCTGAACTCGGGCGCCTTTCACAAATAATGGCACATCTTGGATCGGACTTACATCCTATTTGGTTCCCTCTTGAATTGTTCCCACGGTCATCTCTGACCGATTAAACAGCCTGCATTCCAGATCTCGTCCAATCATTCCTACAAAATGAACATCGTTGTGTGCTGGCAATGGGTTGTTTGTAACATTGGGAGGTTCTTCGCCATTTGTTACCACAATCAACTTTTCAGTGATGAGTCTTTCTATAGCTCTTTTTAGAGTCCAACAGTCATCCGTGTTATGCCCCGGGGTACCTGAATGATATTTACATCTAGCATTTGCTTGAAATCCATGTGAATCGGGATGCATATGGTGGGGAGCGATGGGTCCAATCACGCCCATCTGTTTCAGCTTCCAGAAAAGACTAGAGTATGGTTCAGCCAATGGGGTGAATTTTTCCACCGGCCTCTACTCTCGACCGTAATCCTGCCTGGGACAAACATTGTAGGGTGCCCAAAAATTTTGTTGCTGAGGTCGGGGGGACCTTGGAGCTGGTGCCTGTACCTGTTGATTGAGAGGCCGAGCATATGATTGAGCATTGAACACTGTATATTGCGGTGGGCCCACAGAGTATTGAGGAATCAGCGGGGGATAATAATGTTGAGGGTAGCTGGATTTCCCCTGCTAAACTTGTACATAATGGTGCGATGCCCCTCTTTGAAACTCCCTAGACCCCGAAGCCATCATGGACCCTTCATCTCTCTTCTTTCTATTTGCCAAACCTCCCGACCCAGTTTGTATAGCTTGGGTGGTGGCTTTGATAGCATCTTGACTTACAATTCTACCGGTCTTGAGGCCATTTTCGACCATCTCCCCTATTTTGATTACTTCTACAAAAGGTCTACCCATCGCGGACATCATGTTCTGAAAGTAATCAGGCTCTTGAGCTTCTAGTAAAATAGTGATCAACTCGTGGTTATCCATGGGTGGCTTAACTCTATCCGCTTGCTCCCTCCACTTGATGGCATATTCCCTAAAACTTTCGGTTGGCTTTTTCTTCATATTGGACAAAGAATTACGATCCAGCGCAATATCAATATTGTATTGGAATTGCTTGACGAAGGCCTGGGCCATGTCGTCCCAAACATGCCAGTGAGAGATGTCCTGGTCAATGAACCACTCAGAGGCTACCCCTATAAGACTTTCTCCAAAATATGCCATCAACAATTCTTCTCTTCCGCCTGCACCCCTCAGCTGGTTGTAGTACCTTTTCAAGTGGGCGATAGGGTCGCCTTGTCCATCATACTTCTCGAATTTTGGGGTCTTGAAACCTAGTGGCAAATGGATGTGAGGGAACATACACAAATCATTGAACGAGACACTTTTGTTACCACCTATTCCTTGTATGTTCTTTATGTTTTGTTCAAGACTTTTCACTTTCCTGGCCATCTCATCCGGCTCACTTGTCTTTGCAGGCTTTTCATTTTCCGCTGGTGACTCGTACTGAGGAGTCTGATTGTAGGGAGCTGAGGCCCTAAAAGCCATATTTGGGGAGTAGTATTGGCCATCATAAACCTGAGGTAGTGGCTCGTTGTTGGGTCTCGTCACAGGTGGTGGCGGTGGTATTGTATATACCGGTGCGCCAGACACAACTAGAGGGGTGTTCCTAAACGGTGCGACTGGAGGTCGCATATTAAAAGTACCGGGGGCAGCATGGAGGCTGTAGTTTGGCACATACCCTGGTGGTAGAATGGGATCGCTCGTTGCGTGGAGCGGTGTCTGAGTAGCCTGGGGTATGGTGGATGTTCCCTCTGAAGGACCCTGGGGTGGAGGTCGACCGGAAACCCAAGCTTGTCTCAATTTTCTTATTTCTTCTGACTCTTGCTCAACTGACTGACCCTGTGGATTGTCACTGACCAACTCGATTTCATCGTTGTTATCTATTACTATTGGTCCCTTAGATCTTGTGAAGTAATGATGTGTTGCCAGATTCACCACAAGCCAACCACCTTAAACTTACTCTCTATAAGGGACAACAAGCATGTTAGGGTTAGACATTTTATAGATATGAATTACACATAACATGCCATGCTCCTAACATCATCACCATTTCTAAAATACATTTTGGAAGGCTTCATGTTCATTCCGGCTTATCAAGTTGCTTCTTATTGGCGCCTTCCCCCCTTTTCTCTATCAAGTTACACTCCCCCCATTTTGATCCCAGCTTAGATTCATTGAAAAATATTTTGATCGAACCTTTTGTGGGTTGCCTACGTATCATGTCGCCGCATGAATCAGATCATTACGTAGTTCAGGGACATGACCTTTTTTTTACAAAACAAGCATCTTTTGGGTTCATTTTCGAATTTTTCTAAACAAAATCTTTTTCATATATATATATTTTATTTTTTATACAAGACTCAAGAAGAACCAATTGCATAAAGATAAACAAGATATATTATTTTTTATACAAGACTCAAGAAGAAGCAATTGCATAAAGATAAACAAGACCAGACTTGACTCAAACAGACTTTTTAGGATAAAAGGCAAAACAACGAGACTCAAAACACCAAAAGACTCTTAGAGGATCAAGAATAACAAAGGACTGATAAAAAAAAGGACTTTGATCTTTGCAGTAGAAATCCACCAGCATCGCTGTAATCAAGGCGCTTTTTCCTGCGGCTGACCTCCAATATTGCGGTATATTCTTTCCAGGTCTGCAGATATATGACGAGCAACGTTCAATGATACTTCTGCAAACCGCTCAGGCGTCATTCCCTGACAACTCCTGCACGCTCTTGAGGTATATGTGTCTACCTCGAGGATCTTTCCCTTAATGTATTCCTGAGCCACATGCAACTCTTGATTTTGCTGACCACGGGTCTCAGCTAGATCCAGCGCATCCTGCTCGCGGTCCAAAGCCATATCTTTCTGGCGCCGAACTTCTAGCAACTCTATTTCTAACTGATTGATCACCTTTTGGCAGTCGTGCCTTTCTATTTCAAACTCCGCGATCTGGCTCTCCTTTCTTGACTCAACTTCCTCTATCTGATCCCTCAGACCTTGGATTAATGGAGCAAAACCTCTACGCTCTTGATCACGGACTACCATGAACTGGGCTTCTTTCTCTTCTTGTTGCTGAGCGGTTGTGACTATGTTCTTCTTTCGAATTTGGGCTTTGAGTGCTCGTTTCTCTCGTGCCCATTGAGCCTTTTCCCGCTCAAAATCAACCTGTTGTACGTCCATGGCTGTCTCCAGAATGCCCTTATCTTCTTGTAAAGTGTCAATACGAGATTGGAACTCTTGTGCCGCTTCCCTTCTGGTTTCTCTAACTCTGACCTCGATCTCCTTCTCCCAATCAACTGTGTGCCGTATGGATCTTTCTGTCCTTTGCTCGGGGATATCCTGGTTGTGAAACCACTCAAGGTATGCGAGGCTTACCTCCCCACGTTCACGATCAGCTACCATCTCGTCTAAATCAGAAAATCAACCACCAAACCAAACCTTTTGTGCATATGACTCCCTTGGAGGTTCCTCTCCCTTGAATTCCCACACGAACGGGCGCATGTCCTCAATTGGGGGCCTCTTTTGCTCTCTCCCTAACTGGCGCATGACGCGTAGAGGCGCATAGGGTTGGAAACCTCTGAAACCCATGAGTATGAAGAACGAGCGATACGTCGACATATGCATGACCCTAGCAGAAGGGAACCAATAATAGTTCCAAGTGATTCTATCAGCATTCAATGAACCAAGTAATTTCTTCCAGGCCCTCACCCCCTCTGGAAGATTACAACTTGCGACCCTGTCTAGGTGGCATCCAATGTAATTCAACCAGTTTTCCTTGAAATTTATTACTATTGGATGATGATAAAGGTTCTCTATGAACCACATCTGCAGCAGAATGTTGCATCCCTCGAAGTAATCTTCACCCTCTTGGCAGCGGGTCAAAGCTCGAAAAATATCTCCCAAAATCATGGGAAGAATGGTATGATCC
The DNA here is from genome assembly GCF_000715075.1 of Nicotiana tabacum. NCBI lineage: Eukaryota > Viridiplantae > Streptophyta > Magnoliopsida > Solanales > Solanaceae > Nicotiana > Nicotiana tabacum. The sequence goes on along the minus strand of NC_134080.1, from coordinate 44,290,875 downwards.
TCGCTACTTTGCAAATATGAGACCACCGCAACCAATCGAATTCTGATGCGCCTACCACGCTCTGGAAAGACCATGATCCCTAGAAATGATATCATGAACGTGAAGATTCTCAACTCCCTCCAAGCGTCATAACTCAACTGGTTGACGAATTCTATGCCCGAGAAATTTTTGAACCTTTTCTCGTCCCCAAACCTGTCATAGAGATATTCCAACGGAACCCAACCTTCGTTTAAGCAAACCATTGGAATTCGACGGAGACATAATTTCTTTATAAAGTTGTTCACACCAACATTTCTCGGAGCAGCAGACTTTTTCCCACGAAGGTCTCTCCCCAATCCGGTGAGCCCACCTAATTCTTCCAATGTGGGCGTCATTTCACAATCTTTGAACCTGAAGACATTGTTCGTGGGGTCCCAATAACCCATTAGAGCCTCGATTAAATCTCTATTAGGCTTAATTCCCATGATGTTTGTGAGGAACTTGAGGTGCTTAAATACTTGACTTTGTTCCCATGTAGCAAAACTAGCCCACCAATTACAGAGACTACTCGGAGTCTTATCTCTGATCAAGAACATAGGAGGTGTCTCGTCCCTTATCCTTTTCTGAATACTTCTTTGTGGAGAACTCATGGTGATCCTAAGAGTAAAATAAAAAGGGTTAGGACTTACCTAAACTATATGCAAATTATGATCATTCATTATTATTTTTTTTGGCCAATTTAGGACTCGATCTATTTTTTTTAAAATTAAAATATATATTTTAAAATTACCGGACACAAAAGTTGAGATGATAAAAGCAGAAAAATGGCTATTATTACAAAACGACCCTTTAATACTTCCATAGAAGGCATAAAGGATGTCTTGGCAAAAAACAGCCAAACACATGAACAAAATGATAAAAATAGACAAAATAAAAAATAAAAAAAAACTATTTTTACGAAAATAACCCTTTGCTACTCTTATAGGGGTTAAAAAGCTGTCTCAGCAAATATAACTAGACAAAGCTAGATAAAAATGGCTACTTTTTGCAAAAACAGTCTTTCGGTACTTCTGGAAAGGTTTAAAGTTGCATCGACAAAAATGACCATTCATAAAGGCAAATGGTAAAAGGTGAACAAATATGGATAAAGTAACTACTTTTACAAAAATGACCCTTCAGCACTTTCCAGGAAGATTTTAAGGCTGTATTGGCAAAACAGTCGGAGCATAAGGGCAAGACAGTAAAATGTGACAAAAATAGGTTTTTTTTTCTTTTGAAACATGTGGGCTGAACCCGATGGAGGTTGCCTACGTATCTCACATCCGATGAGAATCAAACCCGCGTAGTTCGGTGAAACTGGGTACTTTTCTCTTTTGATTTTTATTGAAAATTAATCTTTACACCTCGCGCCAAACTACTAATATTTTTTTAAAAGGTTATTTGCGCTAAACTATGAGAAAGACTCCTTTTTTTTCTTTTTTCTTTTTTTAATGATTCCGCTGCGCCAATTTTCTAAAGCCGGTCGACAATGCAAGTAAGCCTTCCAAATGATGTATCAAGTAGTACATACGTGAACATGATGGTCTCAAATAGGATACCTGTCTTATACGGACCCGGCCCCTGTGCCGAGTTTAGCTAAGTCAAATGCATGTGATGCACATAGAGCGAACCTACTAGAGAAATCCGGTATGAGGTTTGTTCTTCTAGGTTTAAATCCTGGTGGAGAAGGTATCTAGACTGGCTTACTTGAGCGGACAACTCGAGCCGAGGAGGGTCAGTGTACCGGTAGCATTGCTTTCCGGCTTAACTGGTGGTGCTCCCCGCCTAAAACATGTGTGACTAAAATCCTTCACCGGGTGACAAGCACCTCGGCTATCTCAAAGAAAGCGGGCTATGTCAAGCAAATGCCCAATTTTTAATTTCAAGAAGACTCAGAGGGGGTGCGTGAGAAGCCAGTTTATACGTACAGTTCAACAATATCGAAGCAGTAAAAAGCGAACAGGCAGCACATTTGGCACAGATAAATCACAATATATACAAAATTAATAAAGCCAAATAAAAAGTCGACATGTATAAGCTCGAATTCTTAAAAGGTCCCCAGCAGAGTCGCCAAAGCTGTCACACCCCTTTTCTACCCCTCTAAAAGATAATGTGTGTTATGGATTGTGGGTTAAAGAGTTTTCTCCAATTAAAGTGACAAATTTGAAATAGGGATTATTTTGTTATTCAGAGTCGCCACTTGGAATTGATTTTTGGGTGTTCCAAGTCACCTTTTATTTGATCCCTATTCAAAGGAAAGTTTGACTCTTTTATTATTGATCTGCGAAAACAAAGTCCGGGTAAGGAATTCTGTTGACCGGGGAGAAGGTGTAAGGCATTCTCCGAGTCCCGTGGTTCTAGCACGATCACTTTATTGACTATATTTGGCTTATACGATTTTTTGGATAACTTGTGTTTTATTGGTTTTCATCTTTTACCTATGTCCGCTTTATTGCTTGATTAAAATTATGAAAAAAAAATTTATCTTGTTTTTTAAAATTATAAAAAGAAATCCCACCTTTATTTACTTTTATTTTTTAAATTCCAACTTTAATTACTTTTATCTTATTTAAGATCTCACTTTTTTTTTACTTTTAAAAGATGATTCCACTTATTTTACTTTTCTTAAAAAAAAATTCACTTTCTTTTGCTTTTCTTATAAAAATTCTACTTTCTTTTACTTTAATTTTTTTTAAATTTTCACCTACCTTTATATTTATTTTTTAATTCCAACTTTCTTTACTTTTTATTTTTTTTAAAATTTTCACAAAACTTTACTTTTAATTTTCCACTTTCTTTTACTTTTTAAAAGAGAATTCCACCCACTTTTACTTTTATTTTTTTATTCCATACTTCCCTTTTTCTTATTTTTTATATCTCACCCGAAAATTAAAACAAAAATTTAATATTTTTCGGATTTTTTTATTATTATTTATAAATAAAAATAAAAAATAAAATAATAGTAATAGTAATAATTCACCTTTTAAAATTTTGTATTTTTACCCTATAATAAAAAGTGTAACAAAGCTAAAAATTGTAGGTTAAAACCCCTAAAATATTTACATAGAAGAAGTGACAAAAAATTAAATATTGTCAAAAATTAGGTGCTCACACTATGTGAAGCTATTTGTAAGTTATTATACTTTGTCCTAATTATGGCCTTACAACTATATTCATGTGTCTGAGTATTGCCTCTAAATTTACTCCAAATACGTTTTCTTCTTAAGAACTACTCCTAATTTATTGATTCGACAAGTGTTTTGATAGTTTATTTGGCTGCTAAAGGTACTATTTATGCTTTTGATATCTTTGTTGAAATTATAAGTTCAAAGTTTAAAGAGAATTGTGGACTTTAATCCGAATCTTGATTTCTTAGTTGTAATGAAAATTGGATTGCTTAGTGTACTGGAAAAAAACAAGAACATAAAAACCAATGCTATATTATTCTCTTTCGGTGAGGTCAAGTATAAAGCCGTAGAAGTTTGGATAGTACTTTGGACAGTCAATACTATATTTGTAATTTTTGTGATTTGCATGCTATCTTATTTTATATAAACTTATTTCAGTTGTGATCTTTTGGAGGGACATGCAATGGCCAATTACGTGTTGAATTCAAATATCGGTTTATATACTATAGTATTTGTTTGACTCAAAAGATATCGAAATATTTTTGAACAAATCAATCAAAGAAGATGAAAGGGTAAATCCTAGTTAAAGATAATTAACTCTAGATCCGAGATGAATAATATGAATAGAAAAACATAGCCGAGTATGAGTATTAGCCGTGATTATGGCCATATTTAATAACATAAAGAAAGATGCATCAAGTAACATTAAGTGACAATAAAATGTAAATAAAGGAAAAGATTCACCCAATCTTGAGTGAGACGGATCTTCTTTAATTTGATAAAGACGAATGATAGACAAATACAAGAACCTTAGGACCATTTTTGGATCTGAAGAAGGTATGAGATCACAAATCCTCCAGAGAGGTGTGTTTACATATTTTCTAGAGAGAGGGAGAGGGAGAGGGAGAGGGAAAGAGCCCCCTTTTTTGGAAGTAATCTCTTCCTATTTATAAGGGGTATCCATAGAAAATCCTGAAAAAGTACAATTAGAGGAAATATTCAGTCGAATATTTCTTTTGAGGATTCCAAAGCAAATTAACTAGCTATTTCATCGCTGTTCGACCTCGGTCTTATTGATGACTATCCGACCTCGACCTTATTGATGACTGTCCGACCTCGGCTTTATGTCTGTCCGACCTCGACCTTATTGATGACTGTCCGACCTCGGCCTTATGTCTGTCCGACCTCGGTCTTATGTCTCCACGTGCCGAATTTCTCTGATCTAATTTTGACCCATACAGTATTATTGCTAGAGCAAATATGCGATTAAAGTTTATTATCATTTGACTTGAAATATTCGTGCAACGCACGAGCAGTAGAGACTAGTACTATATTAAAAGCACGAAGGCCCTTAGTGAAATGTCGTTCGCCTTTTTTACCCTTTAAAAATAAAGTTTACGCTAGACATTATAGTCATTTAATAATTTTTTCCTAATATTTAGGATATTGAAAATAAAAAACAACTAAAATTTTAATTACTAAATTTTTCCATATTTGAAATATATAGGAAATCCTAAAAATATGTAATATTTGGAAACATAATTAAAGAACCTAGTATGGTACACTTGATGTAGGCGCTTATTTGAGTTCCTACCATATAATTAAAACATAATTAGCATAAAAATACTAAAACTTTAAAATTATAAAATTTAAAGGTTAAATAAATTGTTGAAATAAATATTAAGAGTTCAAAAAAAATCTATTAGATCACTTCGATAGCTGGTGGAAACACCAAAACTCAAAGTCATATTTCTCAGCTAAATATGATCAATATTTATTATTTTCAGTAACTTATATTTTAAAAAAAAATTAATTTTATAATGAAAGCATAGAGAGAGGGGCATAGATATAGTGATCATATTGAATACTAATAAACAACCCTACAAAAGTTTTGGAAAGTAGAGATATGAAGATGATCTTCGTATATTGTCTTACCATATTTGAGTGGTATGATAGCTTCACATTGATGATGAGTCTATCACATTACCCAGGTGTGATTTCAGCCTTTGAATCAATTTCAACAATACATATTGATCTACTAAATACAGGGGTTTGGTATAATGTTCTTGTATTTATTTGCTATGTAAAGTTTCATTATGTTAGATAGTTTTCAGTATAATTAAGACGCAGTCTAAATTGTTTAGGATGTTTATAGTTTTCATGTTTATATGATTCTCTTGTTTATGCATGATGTGAACAACTATCTTCAGAATTTGAACCTAGCTAGTTACACCTATTTCTTTTTGTTGAAGCAATGATACTTAAAAGGAATTTGACTTGTTGGCTTAACAAATAGTACTAAATTTCTTCTAACCAATAACCATCACCATGAAAAACCAAGTGCTAGCTAAATTGCGAAAGCCTTTACGGTCCTGTCCCATGTCAACATCTTCTTTTACTACTGCTTCGTATTTCAAAGACACAAAATTGAAGAAAAAGTATAATTGAAGGAAAAGTATGAAACTTTGATTTGGTTAGAATGATACAGAATGTTAATAAATATGTTGGATCCATTCTTTAATAACTTGTTATGATAGCCCTTATTTCAACAATAATTAGACCTGGAGTTGATGTCATGTCAGTATTTGTCGTAAATTCATGTTGCTGAGTAATCATCATAGACGAAATATTTTGTAAAATATCATACTATAAACATCATAATCAAGATTTGCGTTATTGTATCGGATGCATCACCTAATGCTATGTAATTTTCTACTATACCGAAAACAATTATTCAACAAAGAACTTTAAAACATACCTATAACTTGTTAACAATGATGGATCAATATACAATAATCATAGATTGAAATCAGATCTGAATGGGGTGGCAGATTCATATATAGATAATCATCTATCTAGAATTTGCCACGCCAATCAGATATAGCTTCAATGTATGAAAGTTTCTTCATCTTTCTCCAAGATTTAATTGTTCAAGGGCTAGGCTATATGGCTATTTATAACAAAGGCAGCGCCTACTTTTTCTTTTCTTTTTCGGAAACTAATAAGTTGTGCGTAACTCTTACGTTGAAATTTCTAACTATTTTCCTCTTTCTCTAGGGTTAGTTTTCCTTCCAAAAATGTCTATTTAGCAGCGGCACAGCCTAGCCCTAATGAGATTTTTTTTGTTTTTGATTGAAAGCTTTTGATGTAGCCCTAATAAATATCTAATGTCGCATTATATAAGGCATCTGTAGTTCATACATTTTTTTTTACTTTGTTGGTGCTAAAGTTGTTGCCCCTTTTTTACACGAAATAATCAAAATTAAGAATTATATTATATTAGTAACAAATTCTGAATATTATAACTTCTGGCTTAAGAGTAACATACCATATCAGCTATGGAAAAAGTCTTTTAATTTCTTCCTTTTATATTTCTTATAAATCTGACAAATGTTTACAATGAAATATAATTCTGAAACTGTAGTTTTCTAACAGAAAATTAGAAATATTTCCAAATAATTTCTTGATGTTTTTAAAGACTTTATCATCAATTCTGACATTATTAGTTTCTACATAATTATTTATATTTGCTATATTTTTCAAGAACAATAGAGGAAACTGTCGTTTCAAGTATTATCAATTTTACTATCGAATTTGCATTCTTAAAGGCATTACCAAAGGTAGGCAGCTCTTTCTCAATTCTTATGGCCGTTTGGACATAAGAATTTTTTTACTTTTTTTCGAAATCAATGTTTGGCCATAAGATTTTTAATTTTTACTTTGAAGATGAATTTTGGAATTTTTCGAAAATATGAAAAACTCCAAAAAGCTATTTTCTAAAATTTTCACTTAGATCACTCACAAAACTTCAAAAATGACCCAATATTATATTCATGTCCAAACACAACTCTAATTTCCAAATATTTTTTTTTTGGAATTTTATGATTCTTATGTCCAAACGCCCACTTACAAATTTATATTTTATAGAGGTGGATGTGCGGGCATAGTAGGATGGATAAGATTAGGAATGATGATATTCGGGAGAAGGTGTGCGTGGCTCCCATTGAAGACAAGATGCTGGAAGCAAGGCTCGGGTGGTTCGGGCACGTTCAGAGGAGAAGTCGAGATGCTTCAGTAAGGAGATGCGAACGACTGGTGGTGGAGGGCTCGAGAAGAGGTAGAGGACGGCCTAAGAAGTATTGGGGGGAGGTGATTAGGCAGGATATGGCGATGCTTCAGATTTCCGAGGACATGACACTTGATAGGAACATGTGGAGGTCGAATATTAGGGTTGTAGGTTAGGAGGTAGTTGAGTCTTGTCTTATGCCATAACTTTGGGAGACTAGTTTGGTAGGGATACTATTTTGCTTTTGCTTGATATCAATCTTCTTGATTTCATGTTGTTCTTATATATATATATATATATATATATATATATATATATATATATATATTTTCTTTCATATTATTTCTGTGGTGGTACTAATATTGTCTTCTTTTGTCATTTTGTCTTCTTGAACCGAGGGTCTTTCGGAAACAACCTCTCTACTTCTTCGGAATAGGGTAAGGTCTGCGTATACCCTCCCCAAACCCCATTAGTGGGATTTCACTGGGCGGTGCACTACCTGTTATCTATCTTTCTATCTATATCTATACCTCTATCTATATCTATCTATCTATCTATTTATATCTATATCTATCTATCTATATTATTATAAAAGCACGAATAATTTATGCTAAATGTTGAACGACTAAAATATCCCTTAAACATTAATCGACTTTTATAACCTTAAAAATTTATATAATTTAAGGATATAATTGTAAATTATTTAACGTTAGAATTCTTTTCCGATTTAAACTACACTATACGCCGATCTTATAGCTGAAGTCTCTTACAAGTAACCATCGCAATGGGATTGAAGCCTTGCTTATTCAAACGTTTGATTCCTTGTGGGATTCTACCACAAATTATCTTAGTATTTAAAGGAAGCTGGAAGTCAATGATTTTATACAAAAGGTTCCATGCGAAATTGATGCCATAGGATGATTGCTACTTTAATAAATTGTGTATTTGCTTCTTGATAGGGTACATATTCCATAAAAGTAGTGGTTTCTTATTTAGCTTACCAAGGCTAATTTTATTATCTTAAATTCCATTTAATGTACGCTCCTTTAATCTATTTTATTCTTCATGTTTTAGATTCTTAGGGTAATACATATCTTCTTTGGTGGTAAATTAACTTTATGTCTCTACTAACTATTCTTGAAATTTCAAATTATGAGAACATTAACGTTTACAATATTTTGCCAGTCTTTTAAATTATATTTTACGTACGTTTCATGTTGATAGGTTGCAAGAGACTCGAATTACGAGTTACTCGAAGATAGTATTATCATAAATTCTTTATTCTTGATTGTTAAATTATGTTATTCTAATATATTCTACTATTGGTTCTTGATACGTATGTATTTGATAATTTTTGCTTTGATTTTATTGTAAATATCATTATGTTAATTTATAGACCAAAATAATATTTTCTTAATCACCTGTTTTAGAAATTTATTAGATATAATAAAGCACGTTAAAAATGAATATAATTATAATATTCAATATACTACACAATATTTTTTTCTATTTAAACTGCAAGTTTAGTTCTAATTATAATATGAGTCAAACATGCAACAAACTCCCAATAACTCCTACAAAGTTGCTTCGCTTCTTATTTTGGTATGTATCAAATATAATTGATCAATTAACTTTAGACTACACCTATGAGATAATCTCAAACCCTTAAAAACTTATTCCTAATCTATATGGAATTATAATATCATTCAAGTATCCTCCTTATTGCTAAAGTTCTAAAGCCATACCAGTTAGACATGAATAAAAATATTTTTAAACACCTTTAACTATAGACAACGAAATTACATAATTAGATGCCACAAGTATATATTTTTACAAGGTGCAAGTCTTGTTGATGTCTCGCCAATCAGTCCTAGACCAACGTATAGTTAACATGGGAAACAAACTTCAAATTGGCTCCCAAGTCCAATGGTAATAGCAAGAAAAATATTTTCATCATTAAGTCATGAAAATGTAAGTTGTGAAAATACATGATGGAAAGAGATGTCTTAGCAAATAAAAATAAATATGTCGATACTAAATAAGTTTTTGATAGTTACATTTTCTGGTGATAGCAAAACACTTTTCAATTTTCACTCCACAGAAGATGATACCAATAACTTTTGCCAGAAATAATACTTACATATTTTGAGACTATATGACCTTCACTATACATATTTCTTGAGAAGATTACTATACCAAACTTAAAAAGATCTTCTTCATACATAGGTTGATTTTGAAGACAAGGACACCCATCATGATAGTGATATGCACATTAAATCCCCCAATTGCCTTATATAATGATACAATGCGTATAGAGGTTAGCCAATAACGTTATATATGCAAAAATTATAATGGACCAACGTGCTTTAGGTATTATGTTAATGTAATAACATTGATTTTTAACATTTCAAAGATGTAACATTGTATCCATATCAATTCTGTACAAGGATTCTTTCTTCTTGTATATTCTAATATAATTAGTTTCTTATCCCGTCACATAAATAATTGATTGAAGATTTACGTGCAACACACGTATATAGAGACTAGTATTATTGTAAAAGCATGAATAAAATGTTGGATTACAAAATTAGTCCTAAAATATAACTATACTATTGGATATAATAATATTTTTGTTATTTTCCTTTTTTGTTTTGAATTTACTTTGATTTAAGAGAAAGAGCGTGTCTAGGAATTATATTCTAATTGGTTTATGATTTTCCAATTAACTTTTCCATCTTTTAATTTATGTAGCGTTTGAATCGTCCGTTATTAGGATTTAGAAATATAGTTGAGTGATCATCAGTGAAATTAACCCTATATTTATGTGTAAAATCGACTAAAATTACAACAAATAGTATATATGAACCCATAATTTTAAGAGTACAATTAGTTCAATGATAAGAACCTTAAAGGCCGAATCCATAGAGTTTAAATCCTGGATTCGTCTCTATCGACGCCTCCCATGGCTATGTACAATCAACATTGCAATTCAATCTTGTTTATGATGATTCCAGTACTAGAGACAGTCTCAAATTTTTTAGGATATTTATAGTTTTCAGGTTTAGACAAGGTGGGTTGCTATGATGGTAGGCACCTTCCACTTCCAACCAAAGGTTGTGAGTTCGAGTCACCCCAAGAGCAAAGGTGGGAGTTCTTGGAGGGAAGGATGCCGGGGGTCTATTTGGAAACAGCCTCTCTACCCCACGGTAGGGATAAGGTCTGCGTACACACTACCCTCCCCAGATCCCACTTATGGGATTATACTGGATTATTGTTGTTGTATAGTTTTCAGGTTTATATGATTCTCTTGTTTATGCATGATGTGAACAATTATTTTCAAGATTTGAACCTTATTTTTTCTTTTGTTGCGGCATGATTGTAAGACCAAATAGCATGTAAGAAAACAATACTTTGAAATTTGAAATTTTTTCCAGGAAAAACGGTTTCGTACATGCTATAATTACTTCAACACAATCAGGAAAAAAAGGTGACTTAGTTCTAGATCGAAACCCTTTTTCCTATAAGGTGAAGAATACAGTCAAACCTCTCTATAACAATCTCGTTTGTTCCAGATATTTTTAGATGTTATAAGGGATTGTTACTATAGAAAACATATATTATAACAAAACATAAAATTTGGTCCCGAAAAAACTTGACTTTTATAGTGAAGTGTTGTTATATAAAAATGTTATAATAGAGTACCTTATTTTCTCGTGCTAATGGAAGCCAATTCCCAATTCCACCACCCTATATTTGCTGTCTAGGCCATGTCAACATAGTTTTTCTCTTTCTCTGTCTTGACCTTCGTAGGTGTCTTTAGTTCATGGCCTACCCCAACCCCCAAAATTAGAAGAAAGTGTGCGCACAGAACAGACAAATATATATGGGTCAAACATTAATGACAAAAATGAGATGAAAATACTAAAAGAACCCAATTTGTGTGATGCCGTTCTGGTAAAATGCAAAAGCCCGTCAAACGAATTAAGAGATTCTAATAAAAAACCTCATGATGCAGATATCAAGAATCAGGAAAATATAATAGTAAATAGCAAGAACTATGCTATGTTCGCCAATGAAATAATCATGGAAGAGCAGGCGCAAGAATTGTGCTGGTGCATTGTGTTGCATCGCCACTATTCTCCGCATCGTAGACCATACGATGAGTTTTGAGCCTGCCCCGTTACTTTTACATGCATTCCATGCTTATGATGTGCGAAAGTATAACTTGGACTTGATGCAACGTGTATGTTGGAGGTGTTGAGATGTTGGATGATGTTTGGGACTGTCACGCCTCCTTTTCCCGGGTGAATTGTAAAGAAATGAGTTTTTTCAATTTAAGTGACATTATTGAAATGAGATTCTTTATTTTAATTTTAAGAGTCGCCACTTGAAATAATTATTTACGGCTTTCCAAGTCGCCATTTATTTTAAATCCCAAATCAATGAAATTTGACTCTGTTAAATTCTGCGAAACACAGAAGACCGGGTAAGGAATTCTGCTAACCCAGAAGAAGGAGCGAGTCACTCTCAGATTCTGTGATTAGCGCGGTCGCTTTACAATTAAACTCGGCTTAATTAACTGATTATTACGTGTTTTACACTTATTGTGCGTTTTTACCCTTTTACCGCTTTTAAATATATATATTTGGCCATTTTAAGTATTTATGGAGTTTATTTAAACGAGTTACAATATTTTAGTCGTTTTATACACACAGCAAATCGCGCCGCATGAAACGCACCCACAATTTATGATATGTTTGTTTTTATTATTACTTTGAAGTTGGGGTCAAGTCACACAAGCGTCACCTTGAATTTGAGATTATATGTCAAAGTTATGCCATGGAACCGTACCATAACCATAACGAATTATTAAAACGCGCATAAAGCACTACTCATGTTTAAGAGTGGATTAATTTCCTAAGTCCGAGGTAACAATAAAGGTCATGAAGTTATGGAATGTATTGTCGATGACATGTATATTAGAGAACTTGTGGGTTTTAATGGCAAGAATTAAAGTCATGTAATTATTTTTGAAGTGAGTTGAATAAGATAGTTTGCTGAAATTGTCGAGGAGATTCGCGTGAATACTAGTACTGCCTTTAGCGAGTCTGATCAACAGGTTTCTTATTAACTAATTGATGTCAACATGGATCAATAAATGTAAAAATAGTAAGGGCTAACCAGTTTTCGGACTGGTCATTTAAAAATAGCCAGCGTTTGCAAAATTATTGAAAAATAGCCACTATTTTGCTGCAACATGGAAAGTTCCAGCATAATATACTGGAGACCGGTGCACCTGTATATGAACTTCCAGCATATTATGCTGAAACTCCAACACGCGGAAAGTTCCAGTATAATATACTGGAGATTGGAGCACCGGTGCTCCAATCTCCAATGTATTATACTAGACTGGTATATTATACTGGAACTTCAGTATAGTATACTGGAGTTCCAGTATACTTATGCTGGAACTCCAGTATAATATACTGGAGTATTTTTTTCGTATTTTGAATAGTATTTTCGTTCAGATTTATCTTTACATGAAAAGTGGCTAAATTTCGATTACTTTTGAAACTGAGGCTATTTTTGAATGACCACTTGTAAATTTGGCTATTTTTGAATTTCTCCCTCAATAAATGGGTGATATTATTATGGGCAGAATTTGCATCTATACCGCCCTTTTGGATCACCTTTTAGCTTATACCGGCTTTGCAAAAAAAAATTGCAAGTGTACCCACTTTTCGCGTAACTTCATACATACGGGCCTGAAGTAGCAAAAATTTATGTCTGAAGTTTGAACTTTAGAATGTTTTGCCTGAAATGTAGCAAAACTTCAGATATTTTTGCATGAAGTTTGGCCTGATTTGCAAAGGCAATCACGCAAACTTCATAGTGCAAATGGCAAACTTCAGTTTTGGCTGAAGTTTTTGTTTGTAATTGCTGAACTTCAGCATTCTAGTAGCTGAAGATTTGTTCTGTATTTGCTAAACTTCAGCATGTTTTAGCTGAAACTTTGTTCTATATTTGCTAAACTGCAACATGTTTTAGCTGAGGCTTTGTTATGTTTGTGATGAACTTCAGCATTCTAGGGCTAAAGTTTGTTTTGTATTTGGTGAACTTCAGCATTCTTAGAGCTTAAGTTCTAAACAACAATAAACTTAATAAATCATGATCAGCAGCGATTGATGCTGTTCATTTCAAAGATTAAAGAATGAAAAATATTTTCGACATGAAAACAAGTTACTACAGATAAATTAGAACCAAAAACCAATGTGCCTGTAAAGCTAAAATATCTAAGAGGTTAAATTATTGTGAATAAGACCAAACTGAACATAATGGAACAAGCAGATATATATAAATCATCAGGTTAGAACGCATAACAATATCTCAAGCTTCAGCATTCAGAAAACGAAGGAGGAGAATGGGAGGAGAAAGAGGACTGAAGTTGTTTAAACAGTGGGTACAAGTTAAAAACTTTTTTAAAAGGTGGGTATAGGTTAAATGGGGGCGACCAAATAAGGCGTCCCGTGCAATTTTTACGCTCAGATCAGAACCCTTTATAGGTTACTTTGGGTGAAAATGGGCTTTCACTACTAAAAAAATCAGGTTTTAGCGACGGACAAATTCTGTAGCTAAACAGAAAAATTCATCGCTAATCTCATTTAACGACGGATTATCAAAAGATTTTGCTAGCTACGAGCGTTTTAGCGATAGATTAGCGACGACGTTCGTAGCTAATTCCAGTTTTTTTGTAGTGTTTGGATTGAAGTCCAAATCGCCTTTTAAAGCTTTTGCACAGTCAGGCCATGTTATGTAAAAATTGCACGGGGCACCCTATTTGGTCACCCCCATTTGACCTATACCCATATTTTTAAAATTATTTAACCTATACCCTAATTTTGACAACTTCAGATCCTACGACATATGCGCTCCTTTCTTCCTCCTCTTCTTTTCCTCTTCTTCTTATTTTCTCTCTCAAACGTGCTATCATGTAAGTTACACATGTTATCGTTTCTGGAAATTGGACAAAGCGACAAATCACGAAGAAAGAAAGACTCGCCACTCCCTCTCAAACATTAATACATCTGAATACAAAGTACGTAAATAATAAAACAAGAGTTTATATTCAAAACTCGAAGAAGCATCAACTGAAGTTTGGGACTGCAGGGCCAAACTTCAAACATTACCAGGTTAAATTTCGTCTGAAGTTTGCAACTATCATGCCAGGAAAAATTATCTGAAGTTCAAATATAACAAGTTAATTTTGTCTAAAGTTTGCATTACAAATTAGTATGAAGTTTGCACTACAAACTAAAGAACTTCAGACTAATTTATCTGAAGTTTGCACTACAAACTGAAGAACTTCAGACTAATTTGTCTGAAGTTTGCATTATGAAATGAAGTTTTTTTGATTGCTTTTGCAAATTAGGCCAAACTTCAGATGAAAGTATCTGAAGTTTACTTTGATAAGGTCATACTTCAGGCAAAAAAATTTGAAGTTCAAACTTCAGACATAAATCGTTGCTACTTAAAGCCCTGTATGTCTGAAGTTACCCGAAAAGTAAGTAGGCTTGCAATTTTTTTTCCAAACAGATATAAGTAAAATTGTGACCTAAAAATTGTATATAGATGCAAATCCCCCCATGTTATGAGCCTTTTAAAACTTCCGCACAATCAGACCAAGTTATGAGCCTTTAAATGGGCTAACTTATTGGTTGGCTTATTGATGTATAGTTAGGCGCATTTGTATCTATACTCATTTTTTGGGTCACATTTTAACTTGTGCCCGCTTTGCAAAAAAAATTGTAAGTGTACCCACTTTTTCGCGTAACTTCAGCATACGAGGCTGAAGTAGCAAAGATAATCACGAAAAACTTCAGTATTCTAGTAGACGGGACTGAAGTAGCAAGTTTTTGTTTTTGTAACTGACGAACTTCAGCTCTAGAGCTGAAGTTTTTGTTTTGTAACTGGCAAACTTCAGCTCTAGAGCTGAAGTTTTTGTTTTGTAACTTGCGAACTTCAGTTCTAGAGCAGAAGTTTTTATTTTTGTAACTGGCGAACTCTCTAGAGCTGAAGTTTTTATTTTGTGGCAGGAACAACTTCAGCTCTGAAGTTGTTTCTGCCTAGATATAGCTTTTTCACACTGATTATTGGATAATTTTTTAGTAGTGTGTTCCTAAATGGAAAGGCTTTTGGCTATTATCATAATGATTCTTGCTCTCCTTAACAAAACTTGAATAGCTATAGTCTAATACACCTTGCATTTTACCTTTATTTACTTTTCGGTTTGTGTCCCCCTTAACTTCTTGTAAAATGTTATCACAACGATTATTATCCTCCTTCAACAAAGCTTGCATATTTTTACATTTATAAAATTCAATCATCAATAGGTCTTACATCTTACCATAATGATCAGCAGCAAGAAGAGAGGAGCATCGCCATCAGGAAAGTAAATCTGTTGAAGGGATTCCGGCAGATTGAAGCTACTCGTCCCTTTGAAAAGTTGCAAGTTAGAGTCACCTTCTTCTCCAGCACACAATCTGTGCAGTGTTTAAAGAGGTTGAGGGCGGATATAACTTTGAGGAGGAGAAGGAGGAGGAGAAAAGGGGCTAAAGTTGTTTAAAAAATGAGTACAAGTTTAAACTTTTAAAAAAAAGTGGATATAAGTTAAATGGGGGCGACCAAATAGGGCACCCCGTGCAATTTTTACGTGAAGGCAAGCAACTATAGATTCAAAAATTAGACATGTAATTACACAAACTGACAAACTTAATCATAATAACAACTGAGAACTTTAAATTTGTTTCAATGTAAATTTAAGGGAAACTACCAGCTATGTCCATTTATAAGTAACTCATTACAAAAATTGATTAATTCATAAAATATTACTAATATTAGCCAATTAACTATTTGTAGCAAAAAATATCAAATTTTTGCTTTCTTTTGAATGAGTGCTATTAGAATAGATTGTGTACATCTTAAGGAGCTTGAATCTCAGTTTTTAGATGATTTGGTGAAGTTTTGAGGTGATTTGAATTGAAAATTCGAAGTAAAAACTGAATATGAAAAAAAATGATATGTGTATCACACTGTATATCATTTATGTATCACACATGTGTCATATTTGTATCAATTGTGTATCACATGTATATCCACGTATACTTGTGTGTGAGATACATGCATGATACATGTTTGATACATATGTCGCAGAAGAATTTTTTAAACTTGATTTAACTACGAATTTTGATACAAAACCAGTCCAAATTACCTCCAACCTTCCTCAAATTTTGTTTATTGACTTATCCATATGTTTTCAATGAATTGCAACTATACCCATTGAAAAAGTTCCTTTTTTTGCTTAGATTTTTGGAATATTATATTTTTTTTTTTTTGTATTTCATCACCTTATTCACTACCTCATCCATAAAATTTCCTTTCCGTCTTGCATCTAATGTTGCTAATCATGCTTAAAAACATGGAAGGTGATTTTTGCATGTGATTCTTTGAGAGAAAGAACCTTATTTATTTAGTTTTTCAATTTTTATATGTGTTTGGCTAGTTTTAGTAAGTTTATGACTAATGACTAGAGGTTAATAAGTTGAGACTTATTTGAAACATTTGTGTAAGTTTCCCTAAATTTAATACTATCATAATGACTATCCTTAACAAATACAGTCTCGAACGCTAGAAAATTTTTTTAAAAAAACATGCGTTTTGCTTTTAGATTCATCCATCATTGCTTGCAGAAATGCATGATTATTTTTAAACTCAATTCAACATTGCCTGGAATTTTCAATCAACAAATTTGAGCTACTGGTGATCAAAATCATGGATTAAGCATTTCTAAACTTCAAAAAATACCTCGCAAGCCATGATCAGGTTATTATTCAACTGAAAAAACACTAAAGGAATCCTAGGTCAAGTGACAATAAATTCAGTTCTAGTACAAGAGATTCACACAATTAGCTATCAATTTGATTGAACTGTAAATCAGCAAATATAATTCTCCGTGTAACCAGCAATTTCAAATTAAGTGATAGCTTATACGAGCAGTTTAACAGCTGTGATGATCCGATAGGTTATTTATAGTTTTAACCCTTTATTCTCTCTTTTGAAACCTTGAATAGCTACGTTTAGCCTTTCTCGATTGTCACACCTCTTTTTTACCAAACTTCACTATACCCTCTTAAATAAATAAATAAATAAAATTTAGCAAAGCTCGAAAGGGTTTTTCAATCTTGAAAGTGACAAAGGATAGTGTTCAAAAGGAAATAACTCAGAATCGCCACCTAGCATTATTTTTTTGGTGTGCCAGGTCACCATTTTTTAGAAAATATTTTTCCTTTTAAAAACACTTGGACTCAAAACTAAGTCTGCACCAGAGATTCGGGTAAGGGGGTTCATTTGACTCGGGGAGAAGGTGTTAAGCACCCCCCAGGTCCCGTGAAGGTCACGGTTGCGCACTCGATCTAGTTGGCTTTTAGAATATTCAAGTTGGTGTAAAAATAACACAGAAAAGAAAAAAAAATAAACACACAAAAGGCTCGAGGTCGTCCCTACCTAATAAAAGAAAATGAAAAGGAAAAGGAAAGAAAAGTCCTAAGCTAACCTATACTACGACTTCTCCACCATGCTCATCAAGGCCTCCAAAATATTTACATAGTTCTTCACGGTATACCCCGGATAATAATATTTACAAACTTCATGGGGCATTCCCCGGATAAATTTAATTAAGGAACAACCTCTCACCTTAAAACTAACAAATATTCTAAGGCTTGCCTACCCAAATGTGGTCAGCCTAAGCATGCTCCTAGCGAGTACTAACATCGATAAAGAAGATAAAAGGAACTATAAAAGAACTAAGTAAAGGAACACATCAACTCATGCCCATGTCTTGTTTTTTAACTTTTATTTTTATTAGACCGGGCCCGACGCCAAAAGCATGGAGACAAATCAATTGCTAATGGGCATCGGTCTTTTCCCACTCCCCCGCGACCCAACAATCATACAAAATGCCAATCAAGTAAGGGAGAACGAATTCCAAATCACACAAGGAAAAGAGCATATGGAATGACAACGAAATAAAGGCATGGTGGATTAAAATATTATAAGGGACATATAAATCTAGCCAACCCGCCTCACTTTTTCACTTTTCTGTATGTTGTTATATCACAACATGAATGAGCAGTGGCTTAAACATTCAAGTTGGTCACCTTAGAGTTAGAAAACAAAGACATCCTTAACCAAATAGTAACGACAGATGTTGCAGGAATACTAAGTGATGCTCACACCAAACAATATGTCATTTTCATAATTAACTTAACATTTTCGAACCAAGCAGGGTGCAAACCAATCTTAGAAGCCTTTAACAAAAATGTCTTGAACCTAACCATGTGGATATTGTGAGATTAACAGAAGCATACAAGCCAAAAAAACATGTCAATTCGGTCACTGTTAGTTCAAACTTCCATGCTTAACTTCACAAGGATTAACGTTTTCCTTTATCACTTAAGCGCAGGGAGATCAAGGCACACAAACAGAACATCAATTTCAGTTCTTAATGTGCAATCAAGTTAGCAAATGCCATAACTCCCATTCAGATGTAACAATCAGTCAAGCCCAAAACTATCATAAATTCGATCTGTTTACCCGTAACGAAGTAGTTCAAAAACTCAATTGAAGATCAGATTTGAAAATGTGGAAAAGATAGCGATGAGAACACATATTAAACTCATGCACAAGCTGAACAATCCACCAGAAAGCAATTAAATCAAAAACAACCAGCCACAATCACTACGAATCCATATTAATAATTTCTGAGGATCGATTCAAAATAAGAAAGTCAAGGCGAATAGGGAATGAACCTGTTGGGGCGAATTTTTCTTAAATAACAGCAGGAGATTCAGTGATAATTCAACTTCAATTTCCAGAATTCAAACGAGATACAACTTCAAAATTGGAAAGAAACCTCGAACAAGAACTCGAAACGGCACTGGAATTTCGAATCCGAACACGAACTCCAACTCGTACTTCAATCCATTTGTATGTTGTAGTCGAGATTGAAATCGAGGGAAGCAGCAGAAATTTTCTTTTTTTCTTTTCTTAATATGTATGAAAACGAAAACGGAAATCCAAAGAAGAATCTGCCAAGCCTAAAACCGAACCCTAGAGCTTTTTCCTCTGAAAATTTGTTCCGATTTTTTTCTCACCCAAAATCTGAGAAACCACCCCATTATATAGGGGGTCTCGAACTTTCTATGCTTCTTCACCAAGAAATCGATTTTTATCTCCAAATCCGAAAAAAGAACTCCAAAATTCCGAAAATCTCCTTATTTTCGGTAAAAATCTGGGCAGATGGAGGGTATGATTAATTTTCATTAATCATATCCTACCCTTCGTCCATCATCTACTGTTGAAAGAGATTCACATGTTAGAAAACATATCAAAAACGCGGATAAGAAAGAGTAAGGGAATATTCGAACCAAAATCGGTTATTTGTCAGGCCACATGGAAGAAAGAGAGAAGGGAAAGGGGGACAATGAATTAACTCGCTAGAATCAGTGAGTGTTCCGGCGAGTTTTGGGCGAGCGGAAGGTGGCAGAGATGAGGGGCGCCGTTTTAGGTTGATCTCTTTAGGATTAGGGTTTGGGAAATATGGCTTTTATATGGTAAAGAAGATAGATATGGACCATTGGTTTTATGAGATGAATGGCTAAGATTTAGAGGGGGAAATGGGGCGGGTAGATGGGTCGTTTGGGCGGATCCAATAATTAGAAACTTGAACTTTTCTTTTTTAGAAATTAATTCTAATTAATTAAAGAAAAATATATCATAATATAAAACTATATTTTTTATATATCTTTTTTTATATAAATTATTATATTCAAAAATAAAAGTGAAAATCATGGCAAAAACAAAAGTATATTGCTATAAAAATATTAATAACCTAAACTAAATAGAAATAAGATAAAATATGAAACTATTTTTTGTATTTTTTTTCAATGATTATATTAAAATAAAAGTAGGTTAAAAAATAATATATCTTTCCAAAATACCTAATATTGAATTAAATAGAAAAGTGAAACTACTTCTTTTTTTATATTTTTCCCTTTTTTTGTGCCTTGAAATAGAATTAAATTTAAAAATAGAGTGAACTAATATAGGAACAAGCTCAAGTAATATTCAAAAAATACTAGGACTATTAAGGGTAATTATAATGCACGGATCAAAAATTACATGTCTACAGCTGCCCCTCTTTGACGGAAAACACAAAATGTTTTCAGACAAAGAACAATAAGACGTGTTTTTTATCCGATCCTTATTTAGAGAGACAAAAACTAAAAGAAAAGAGAATGTGACTGAGCCCTGGTATCTGAGCTGCCTACATATCCTTGGTTATAAAGGAATCATGCCACGTGTATTTCACAAGTGAGAAGGATGATGGAGTACCGAGGTGGAGAGTCGAGTGAAGTGCCGTCGAGGTTCCGTTCCGCGGTTCCTGCCGTCGAAATACAAGATCCTATCTACTTCTTGTCTTGAATCTCTATTTGATCTTCAACATGAGACTGAAAAGTGGACCCTATTCTTTAGGCGGACTCCTGATGCTTCTTGAACTTGCGAATTGAAAGTAACTCTGAAATGAATTCACTTGTTCTCTAGGTGGGTGCCTGATTGCCAAAACTTGACTTGAGATGACTTCCATCATTCTCCAGGTGGGCGCCTGTTGCTTACTTGAAAATCACAATAATTTTGAAATGGATTCTCTCGTTCTCCAGGTGGGCGCCTGCCGTTAAAGCTTGAAACTTGATATGGATTCTCTCATTCTCCAGGTGGGCGCCTGCGACCGACTTGAAACTTGAAATGAATTGTCTCATTCTCCAGGTGGGTGCCTGCCAACGACTTGAACTCGAAATAAATTCCCTCATTCTCCAGGTGTGCGCCTACCATTGACTTAAAACTTGAAATGACTTCCCTCGTTCTCCAGGTGGGCGCCTGATTGCCAAAAACTTGAATTGTATTCTCTTGTTATCCAGGTGGGTGCCTGATTACCAAAAACTTGAATTGTATTCCCTCGTTATAGATGGGTGCCTGATTACCAAAAACTTGAATTGTGTTCCCTTGTTATCCAGGTGGGCGCCTGATTGCCAAAAACTTGAATTGTGTTCCCTCGTTATCCAGGTGGGTGCCTGATTACCAACAACTTGAATTATATTCCCTCATTATCCATATGGGTGCCTGATTACCAAAAACTTGAATTGTATTTCCTTATTATCCAGTGGGCGCCTGATTGCCAGAAACTTGAATTGTGTTCCCTCGTTATCCAGATGGGTGCCTGATTACCAACAACTTGAATTGTATTCCCTCGTTATCCAGGTGGGTGCCTGATTACCAACAACTTGAATTGTATTCCCTCGTTATCCAGTTGGGCGCCTGATTTCCAAAACTTGAATTGTATTCCCTCGTTATCCAGGTGGGCGCCTGACATTACAACAAAATAGAAAAACAAAAGAAATTTTTCTGCCCCAGTTTGGAATTTGGGCATATCTGTGAGTGTTAATCGAATCATGTTACCTAAGAGTGATAACTTTAAAGCTAAATTATATTTTCCAAAGGAAGAACTTACGCTAAAACTTAAACTAAATCTCATTATCCAGGAGGGTCCTGAAAACTTAAAACTAAATCCCATTATCCAGGAGGGTCCTGAAAATTTTAAAACTAAATCTCATTATCCAGGAGGGTCCTGAGAACTTTTAAAATTAAATTCCATTATCCAGGAGGGTCCTGAAAAATTAAAACTAAATTCCATTATCTAGGAGGGCCCTGAAAACTCTTTTGAAATTAAATCTCATTATCTAGGAGGGTCCTGAAAATTTTAAATTAAATCCCATTATCCAGGAGGGCCCTGAAAATTTTAAATTAAGTCCCATTATCCAGGAGGGTCCTGAGAATTTTAAATTAAGCTCCATTATCCAGGAGGGTCCTGAGAACTTTTAAAATTAAATCCCATTATCCAGCAGGGTCCTGAAAGTTTTAATATTAAATCCCATTTTTTAGGAGGGTCCTGAGAACTTACCCATTATCAGGAGGGTCCTGAAAACTCTTTTGAAATTAAATCTCATTATCCAGGAGGGTCCTGAGCCATGCTCTCTTCTTGGAAGATTCTAAACAGAATTTCTTGCCCCTGTTTCATACGAATAAAATTTTGTTAGTTTGAAAACGTAGTGGTTAGTTTGTGGCATCATTGCTGAGTGCCTACTTCTGCCACTGCTATGCTTCATTCTGATTAGTTGCTTCGGGCTAGCAAGGAGTTGTTTGACCTTTTGATTGGAACTGGACCACAAAACCTCTGAATGACCTGAATCTCTCACACTCACTTGTTGCATTGTATTTCATTCTGAAAGTTACTGAATCTTTGTATTTTCTCAAAATTCAAGAATCATCTTGCCCCCTGAACTTCAATTATCAACATACTGTTCATTCCAAATCATGTCACTTGTGATGTGCTCGGCCGAACTCTGCTTTGTGCAATTTAGAAGCTGGTAGTAGGCTTTGAAATCCTTTCTTGCTTGTTCAACAAGGTCCAAATCGAAAGAGACTCATAAAGATAGACTCAAGGAGCAAAGTGAAATGATTTTTTGATAGAAGGAACAAAGGAAAATTTTGAACACAGATGACTATGTGAAGAAGAATGGGAAAAAGAAGACTTATCTGAGGGAAGCGGCCAGCTCCAATGATCATGACATGCATTTTGGATTGATCAGCCCAATCCGTCCAACCAATCATATTTTCAGTTCATGTCATGTCTTCATACTTCAAAAACCAGGCTTTCGCTGATCCAATTTCTCTGTGAAGTCATGAGCCTCATTCAACTTGTAGTGCCCTGAAGGGTTTTCGCCAACAAGCCTCTCTCATTTGTTTATCTCTCAACTCAACATCGCCCCGCGAGGGTTTTCACCAATAAGGCTCTCTCATTTTAAATTTCTCTCAGCTCATCATCGCCTTACGGTGCCCGTGAGGGTTTTCACCAATAAGACTCTCTCATTTATTCCTTTTTCCTTTATGCCCATGAGCAAAGTGTTACTCATGATGTAAATCATACCTCTATCTCGCTTGACCTGACATCCTCAAAGATTGATCGGAAGGTCTTTCTTTCGACCGTAATGTAGGCTTTTGGACAGGGTTAGAAAGAAAGGGTGGCATGGAGACTCAAAATAATTTAAGATGAAAAGGGGTTAAAATTACAACTTTTGGAATTAGATCTTTTCAAAACCAAAACTTCTGCCCCAGTTTCTTTGGGTCTGGGGAATTTTAATTTTTATTTTGATGAGACCAAACCGTAAGGCTGCCTACATATCCTTAAAAGGAATCAGGTCGAACGTAGTTCAAAAGAAAGTTGTTTGTTTTTGTTACTTTTCTTTTTTTTCTTTTTTTCTTTTGTCTCTCTCTTTTTTTCTTTTCTTTTTCATTTTTCTTATTTTCACTCATTCATCATCATTTTCATTTTTTTTCATTCTCTACTTCTGCTACTGATTCCAAAAGAGGGGTATGAAAGAAAAAAATATGGCCCAAAAGGGGTAAAAAGGATGAAAGTATTTGACTAGCGGAATAAAATGCCTTCGTCATTTCAACTTTGAACATGCCAAGTACAAAATACAACTGAAGGTAAGCAAAGAAATCATACATAGTACCTCTTAACTGCATCAGAATTGATGGCCATATCTACACATTTGTCTTCTATGTCTGTTAAATGCAAAGCACTATTGGGCAACACTCTTGTCACAACGAACGACCCTTGCCAGTTTGGGGCGAACTTGCCTTTAGGTTCCACCTGATGAGAAGGATGCGTTTCAATACCATCTGGCTCACTTCGAATTTTTGGGGACGCACATTTTTGTTGTATGCTCTTGCCATTCTTTCTGATATAATTGACCATACATACTGCAGTTAATCTTTTCTCATCAATCAAACTTACCTGCTCTAGCCGGGTTTTGACCCACTCATCATCATCAATATTAGCTTCTACGACGATCCGAAGGGATAGAGTCTCAACTTATGCAGGTATAACTGCCTCAGTTCCATATACTAGCAAATAAGGAGTTGCACCTACTGAAGTGCGGACAATAGTGCGATAGCCCAGTAAGGCAAAAGACAACTTTTCATGCCATTTCTTGGAACCTTGAACCATCTTACGAAGTATCTTCTTTATGTTCTTATTGGCAGCCTCAACAACTCCATTTGCCTTGGGGCGATACGGAGTGGAGTTTCGATGCATGATCTTGAACTGTTGGCATACCTCTTTCATCAAACAACTGTTGAGATTAGCAGCATTGTCTGTGATGATTACCTTGGGAATTCCGAAATGACAAATGATATTTGAATGAACAAAATCCACCACTGCCTTCTTGGTCACGGACTTGAAAGTTACAGCTTCGACCCACTTGGTAAAGTAATCAATGGCCACCAGAATAACCTATGCCCGTTTGACGTTGTCGGCTCAATTGGTCCAATGACATCCATGCCCTAAGCAACAAAGAGCCAAGGTGCAGACATTGTGTATAACTCAGATGGGGGAGAATGAATCAAATCACCATGTACTTGGCATTGATGACACTTGCGAACAAAACTGATACAATCCCGTTCCATGGTGAGCCAATAATAACTTGCTCGAAGTATCTTCTTTGCCAGGACATACCCATTCATATGCGGCCCGCAAACTCCAGAATGTACTTCAGCCATGATAGTTGAAGCTTCTTTAGTATCTATGCACCTCAGTAGTCCTAAATCTGGAGTCCTCTTGTACAAGATTCCTCCACTCAAAAAAAATCCACTAGCCAGACGTCGAATGGTTCTCTTGTGGTCGCCTGTAGTATGTACTGGATATACCCTCGACCTGATGTATTCCTTGATATCACGGAACCAAGGTTCGCCATCGATTTCCTCTTCCACCACATTACAATAAGCATGTTGATCACGAACTTGGATATGCATGGGGTCGACATAAGCCTTGTTCAGATGATGTAACATTGACGTCAAAGTAGCCAAAGCATCAGCAATCTCATTATGAATCCTAGGAATATGTCTGAATTCTACCAACCTGAACTGTTGGAAAAGATCGTGCAGACACTGTCGATATGGTATGAGCTTTAAATCTCGAGTCTCCCATTCTCCTTGAATCTGGTGAACCAACAAATCTGAATCTCCCAGAACGAGTATTTCCTGGACTCCCATGTCTATAGCTAACCTCAAACCTAGAATGCATGCTCCGTACTCGGCCATGTTGTTGGTGCAATAAAATCGAAGCTGGGCTATTATAGGGTAGTGTTGTCATGTTTCAGTAATGAGTACAACCCATATTCCTACACCTTTCATATTAGCAGCTCCATCAAAGAAGAGTTTCCAACCTGGATTTTCATCATGGTCAACCTCGTCAACACACATGACCTCTTCATCAGGAAAATAAGTCTTCAGTGGCTCATATTCATCATCCACCGGATTCTCGGCCAAGTGGTCGGCCAAGGCTTGGGCTTTCATTGCGGTCCAAGTCACATAGATGATGTCAAACTCTGTAAGTAAAATCTACCACTTTGCCAGTCTTCCCGTGGGCATTGGCTTCTAAAAGATATACTTTAGAGGATCCATGCAAGAAATGAGGTAAGTAGTGTAGGATGACAGATAATGCTTTAACTTTTGTGCCACCCAAGTCAGGGCACAACATGTCCTCTCAAGTAAAGTGTACTTAACCTCATAGGGAGTGAACTTCTTACTGAGATAATAGATTGCTTGCTCCTTCTTTCTCGTGATGTCATGTTGACCCAATACACAACCGAAAGAATTATCCAGGGCTTTTAAATAGAGAATTAAAGGTCTTCCAGGCTCTGGTGGGACCAGTACAGGTGGATTCGACATGTACCTCTTAATCTTATCAAATGCTTTTTGACACTCGAGTGGACTGCAACATTCTTCTTCAGCAGCTTAAAGATGGGCTCACAGGTTGTCGGGAGTTGAGCAATAAACCTGTTGATGTAATTTAACCTTCCAAGCAGGCTCATCACCTCTGTTTTGTTCTTTGGCGGCGGTAACTCTTGAATAACTTTGATCTTTGATGGATCCAACTCAATACCGCATTGACTAACCACGAACCTCAGTAGTTTCTCGGACGGGACACCAAATGCACATTTCGCTGGATTGAGCTTGAGGTTGTACCCGCGGAGCCTTTGGAAAAACTTCCTCAAGTCCTTAACATGGTCAGACTGCTTCTTTGACTTTATGATCACATCATCTATATAAACCTCGATCTCCCTATGTATCATGTCGTGAAATATGGTGGTCATCGCCCTCATGTAAGTTGCCCCAACATTCTTCAAACCAAATGGCATTACCCGATAACAGTATGTTCCCCATGGCGTGATAAATATTGTCTTTTCTACATCTTCCTCGTCCATCAAGATATGGTAATATCTCACATAACAATCCACAAAAGACCCAATCTCATGCTTGGCATAATTATCGATCAGAATGTGAATGTTCGGTAATGGAAAATTATCCTTTGGGCTTGCTTTGTTGAGATCACGGTAATCAACACAGACCCTGGTCTTACCATCCTTTTTTGGTACTGGCACAACATTGGCTAACCAAGTGGGATATCGAGTGATGCGAATGACCTTTGCAGTAAGCTGCTTTGTGATTTCTTCTTTGATCTTCACACTCATATCAGTCTTGAACTTTCGCAACTTTTGCTTGACAGGAGGGAATGCTGGATCAGTTGGCAATATATGAACTAATAGATCAGTGCTCAGGCCCGACATATTGTCATATGACCATGCAAAAACATCTTTATAATCAAACAATGTTTTGATTATTTCCTCCTTAACTTGAGGTTCTAAATGCACACTTATCTTGGTTTTCCTAACATCATCCTGGTCCCCTAAATTGATTGTTTCAGTTTCACTCAAATTAGACTTTGTTTTTTCTTCAAATTGTTTTAGCTCTTTACTAATTTCCTCAAATGCTGCTTCTTCATCATATTCTATTTCATCATCATATTCTACTTCTTGGATTATTATTTCAGAATTAGATTAGCTTTTAAGACTCGGCTGAAAATTCTTCATGCATGTCATGTCATTGCAACCAGCATAAAAACAACTGTACAGAAGAAAAAAGAACAAAATAAAACACTATTAGGAATAACAGAAAACGGGAAATTGCATTTCATTGAAAATAAAAGGATAGAAGGGTTTGAACATCAAAACAAGCAAAAACTAAAAATCTGGATTACAACCCTAGATTAACCCAAATAACAGAAAGGAAAACAAAGCAAACTACCAAAACTCCTTCCTGGTGGGGAGAGGAGTAGCTTTCCAATTGCTAAGCTTCACGTTCGGGCCAACGAGCCGCACATCTGATTTACTTGAGCCTTCACCAACTTCTACCATATTGACCTCATCAAAAAGACTTTGGAACCTCTTGATCAGCTCTTCATCAACATCGACCACAGGTTTTGGGATGGAGGAGGTTGGAGGTTTTTCGGCCCCTGGCTTGACAAAAGACTTAGAGATGTGCGAGATAGGATTGGAGAGTGACCATACCTTCTGTTTCAGGTTTTTAACTCTTTTCGCGTCCTTCTCTATGGGCCTGAATCCCAGACCAAATGTACCCGGATTTCCACTGGGGCATACTAGATGCACAATACCCTGCAAAGATGTGCCCAAACCTTTGCCCGGCACAAAATCATTCTTCAACATTTCAGTCGCTACCATGACAGACGCGGAGGATAGCTTAGGACTCGGAATACATTTTCCTTCAGGAATCTTCTCAA
Source organism: Nicotiana tabacum (assembly GCF_000715075.1). Lineage (NCBI taxonomy): Eukaryota > Viridiplantae > Streptophyta > Magnoliopsida > Solanales > Solanaceae > Nicotiana > Nicotiana tabacum. Next base: position 44,262,848 of record NC_134080.1, on the reverse strand, counting down.
CAGACACTATTTTGAAAGTTTAATAGACCCAAGGTCCCTTATCATCTTCAGCTTTGATAAATGGAACAATTGTGTCATTACAAGCTGACAGGTCCTCATCACCGTGCACAACTATTTCCTGCCTGTCCCATTCGAACTTCAACATTTGGTGGAGAGAAGACGTGACTGCCTTAGCAGCATGTATCCAGGGCCTGCCCAAAAATAAATTGTAGGAGATAGCCACATCTAATACTTGGAATTCCATGATGAACTCAACCGGCCCTATCGACAATTCGAGCATTATATCTCCGACAGAATCTTTACCTCCCTCATCAAAGCCTCGAAAACACACACTGTTCAAGTGGATTCTTTTGGTGCCAATCTTCAATTTTTGCAGAGTAGACCGGGGACAAATATTCGTACTAGAGCCATTGTCAACCAAAACCTTTGAGACAACAGAATCTTCGCACTTCACCGTGAGATAAAGAGCTCGGTTGTGTTTTGTACCCTCTATAGGAAGTTCATCGTCCGAGAAAGTAATCCTATTTGCTTCGAAGATCTTGCAAGCTATATTTTCCAAGTGGTTCACTGTGATCTTATCAGGAACATGTGCCTCATTCAAAATCTTCATCAAGACCCTGCGATGTTCATCTGAATGTATCAGCAAAGACAAAAGAGAAATCTGAGCTAGTGTTTTCCTTAACTGCTCCACAATGGAATAATCCTGCACTTTCATCTTTTTCAGGAACTCCTCAGCCTCTTTCTCGGTGAGCGATTTCTTTACTGGCATTTGGCTTTCCTTAATTCTTCTGGGGTGAAACATCTCCCAGAACGAGTCAATCATCCAGTTTCATTAACTTCTTCCTCTATTTCTTTTCCTTTGTATGTCACTATCACTTGTTTGTAATTCCACGGAACAACCTTGGCATTAACCACTGGCAGCTGGGTTACTGGTTTAATGAAGATAGGGGTAATAGGAGCCCCCTTCATAACTATGACAGGCTTACTTGGAATCCATGACACTACCACTTTTGGGCTTTCCAGACTTGCCCCAATATCTGTCGAAGGCCCTTTCACGACCAACATCGGGGGCTTCAAATTGAGCGAGCTCGGCTTTTCTGTCGCACCTTCAGCTATCAAGGGCTTTGCTTTGGTAGAGTTTGGAGCTTTAACCAAATTACTTTCACTGGACCAAATCATCATGAGGGACTTAGAAGACTTCTTGGACTCCCCATCCTTGTGAACTATTTCAATCATATGTGTCTCTTCATGAGCTGGCAAAGGGTTTTGGTTGATGTTTGGTGCGTCTGGGCTTTGGATTACAATTTGGTTTGTATCAATGAGCTCCTGGATTGCCCTTTTCAAATGCCAGCACTTCTCTATGTCATGCCCTGGAGCATCAGAACAATATGTGCATCTTAGGGAATAATCAAGGTTCTTTGGATGAGGATTTGATATATTGACTCAATCGGCCTCAAGACGTCCAACTGCCTTAACCTTGAAAACAGACTAGCATAGGACTCTCCAAGCGGGGTAAAAGTTTGTTTTTGCTGCTGCCTCTCTCTTCTATACTCTGGCCTTGATCGAAAGTTTGAACCATTGGGGTTTTGATATGGTTGTGGAGGTGGATAGGTATTTTGTGGAGCTGGGTAGGTATTCTGTGGGACTGGGGCACGCCATTATGGGCAAGGAGGGGGTTGAGCATATGACTGTGCATGGTGAACAAGGTATTGGGATGGCCTGGCTGAATACTGGAGGTTTTGCGGGGAAAAGTAATGTTGCGGTGGATTATATGGAGCTTGGGCGTAGGTTTTGTTGATACTCAATTTTTCCCTATATATTTTTATATGCAAAATATTTTCAAAATAGCACATGTATGCATATATATAAGTATTTACAAATATTTTTATTACTTTTCCTTAATTTTAAAGGCTTTTAAAATCAATTTTATTGCCTTATTTTATCAAGAAAAACCCAATAAGTATTCCCAAAATTGGCATTTTGATAATTCATTTATTGAATTCTCATATTTATACTAAAATATAGCTGAGGTAATTTTTGCATATTTTTTACAAATTTATTTAGTATTTTAAAGCTAAATTGCATATAATTGCAATATTAGCCTATTTTAGATTTAATTGCGTTTATTATTACAAAATTGATTCCAGTATTTTTAATTTAATACTTATATATTATTAATTAATTTAGTACCTTTAATTTGTTTCCATAAATTATTTTACTATTTTTTATAAAATAAATGGGTAAAAGTGGCTATTTAAAACCTACCCAGATTTCATTTTCAATTTCAGCCTAATTTGCACCCCTAATCCAACCCAATTTCAATTTCCAAATCACCCAGCCCAATTCCTAAAACTACCCGGCCCAACCCGGATCAGATCTTGGCCGTTGATCAATTTTGATCAATGGTCTAGATCTGCCCTTACCTTTTTTAATCAAACGACCCCCCCAATAACCCTCATTTCCCCTCACTCGTCTCTATCTCTCTAACCCCTGGTTCTCTCTAGAATCTTCCCCCATCCTCTCCTCTCCAATGAATCCTTTTCACCTTCTCCGGCCACCCTCTAACCTAGATCCATGGTGGTTTCACCACCCACCAAGCCACATATGGCTCCTTACGCCTGGTTAACTGAAGCTCCATGACTCGACCATGAAGGGTTGTGTCCAGACCTCTGCCGATTCGAGTTCCACGGTCATCTCTGGCCTTGCTCCGGTGTACCATGGTTGTGTGAGCCTGATTCTGGCCTCTTCGACTCAGATCAGTGACTTTTCAAAGCCTTTCTCATTTCTAGGGTTCTTCTGAAACCCTAACCCTTCGAGGTTTCTCCGATTCCTTTAGATCCGTTGTGTATCTATGCTTTCCTTGAGTTTTCAAATGATTTTCTTAACTCTTCTTTCAAAAAAAACTACTTTTAAAATCTTTCTTTTCCGATCTAGGGTTTTTCTGAAAGTGTTTAAGTATTTTTCTGACTTTCTTTGTCTTTCATGTGTATTTGCCTCTATTGTGTTCTTGTATTTTTTTTACCATGTTCTTGTATGCATCTCTTACTGTGTTTTCCTATACTATGTTTTCGTATGCTTTTCTATTGTGTTCTGGTATTTTCTTCTACCATGTTCTGGTATGTTCTCCTACTATATTTTTTCTATTGTGTTCTTAAGTGTTCTTACTATTTTCCTTCTACTGAGATCTGTTTATGTTTCTTCTAAAAGATCTTCTTAAGCATGCTTCTTCTACTGTTCTTATCAGTTTTTTTCTCATTATGCTTCGAATTAGTTTCTTCACTCTGTTTGCTTTGAACCCTTCTACTGTGTTTGCATGTTACTCATGAGTTCTGTTGCTGAAAGAAGCATGTTGGAAGTTTCAGTTCTTTTTTGAAACCTCTAAACATGTTTCGATTCAATTGCTTGCCCTCTCATCTCTGCTTTGTGGTTTGCTTGACTAGGGTCTTATTTCAAAAAACCCCTATTTCTTTCAGACTAACTTCGAGTCTCTGAACTGAGTTTGGACATCTTTGTTTTCATACAATTCTAGCTTTTTACTAAACTCTTCTACACTGGATTTTCCTACTGATTTCACAATGACACGACAATCTCTTTTTTTCTTTCTTTCATGCTTAACATGCTCACGTGCTCACATGCTCCTTATATATGATGCACTTCCCTCTCAAGTGACTTTCAAATTTGCAATTAATTCAAACTTCCTTCTGAATATGGCTTGATTGATTTCTTTCCATTGTTTGCTGATTTTCTCTATGACTCGGCCTAAGTTAAAACCCTTCTTCATCTTTTCTGACTTGTTTCATTCATGGATCAGTAATTACAATATCCCTGACCATTTGATTTACTGGCTACTGATTGATTTTCTTACCTTATTTGTACAACCATGTACTTCAAAACCCTGTCCTTAAAATAACCTTTTATGTATTTGCCCCTAATTGCATGTTATGTACTAAGTGCTTACTCAATTTCTTTCCTTAAATGGTTTTTACCCATTTGAATCTGAATCCCTTAATTAAGGGAAGTCTTGTGTAACTGATTCTTAATTGACAATCAGTTCCTCAACTATTTTCTTACCTTATTTCTGCCTGATTTTGCACTATAAGAGGCACGACCCTCTTCACAGACACAGGACACTTTCAGAATCCTTCTAAACTCAGACTCTCTCATAATAATATTCTCTTCTTGTCTGCACTGCGGCATGTTTTACAAGACCTACTCCTTTTCTTTACTTGTTTCCCTGAAAACTGGTATGTCCGGGTTTAATTCTTAGCATCATCACAATGTGTTCATTTACAGCTTTTATATCCATGTCTACTGTATTGTTTCTGTAAAGTTCAATATTTAAGTTAGTATGCTCATATCTTTCTGCCTGTTTCTGCTGTGAATCCTTGCTCCCTACCCACATTACCCCTATGTGTTTGAGAGTTGTGACTTAAGGCATGGCAATGCGAGTTGTTGCCCATGAATTAAGTTTGAACCAATAGGGTCTTAACCTCTAAGTAAACAGGCTGGAGGGTGTGCCAGCATCTCCCATTACTGGGTGTGCCCATCAGCCTACTTTTCTTTTGCTTTGCAAGTTCCCCTATTCCCCTACACCCTTATGTGTACTGATTTTAAGTTATTCCCCTTTTCCCTTTTCCCTTTCCCCTTTCAGAATTCAACTTTTGCACTTGCACTCTCTCTTAGTTCATAAGTTCTGCCCCCCTCTGGTGAGCCTTGACTTGGGACCTTGAGTTCCCTCTGAACTTGGACACCTGAGGGCTAGCCCTTCCACAGTGCACTATGTCTTAATCAGGTGATACATTTGGGTGTAGGCACTGTCCGGAGTTCTTATGAAATTCTTAGGGAACTCTGACACATCCAAATGGGAGAAAGGCTTTAAAACATGATCTCTTGGAGTTGGTTTACTTCATATTTCAGACAGGAAGTCTGAATCAGGCTCTCATTGGTTGTACCTTTTAATTTTTGATGTATTTTTCTTTTTTCTAGGCTGTAATAATTTTGTAATAAACTCTTGGGGATGGCTAGTGAAAAGGGAGGGACAACTATCTGAAGGGTAGATATCCTATTTATAGGTGTATTTCTGAATTTCTGCACTCTCATGTAGATATCCTGCCTATAGGTTACTTCTTGAATTCTGCATTTCTCATATAGATACCATGTCTATAGGAATTCTGCATTCTCTCATATAGATACCATGTCTATAATTACCTGGAAATTTGAATCCTGCATATGCATATAGAAAATAATGCATATAGGTCTTTCTGAATCTTTCATATACATTCTTTATTAGGCAATCATGTTTATAGGTCTTAATTAGTCAACCGCAATTAGATATCATGTTCATAGGCCTTAAATGAAATTCAGCACCTAGATATCATGTTTATAGGGTTTCCGCATTTTACCATGTCGGTTAAAAGGGGTTTAAAATCAACAACGCGTAGAAAGCATGCCTATAGGAGCTATTAATCAAGTCTGAATCGTTTCACTCGCTTATAAGTCTAAAACCAGTAACAGTGACGCATGCTCTTTTGCTAAAACTCGCCTTTCTTTAATAATAAATGACTTTTCTTAAATCAGTATGTATTCATGTTTACTTCATTGTTTCTGGAATCAGTAAAAATCATGCCTATAGGTCTTCGTCCAGCACTTAGGCAAGCCATAGGGTAAACTTATAAACTGAATCAGACTTTTTATCAGCTACAACCAGCAGGCAGGCCTGATTCGGGCTTCTTACCTGAACTATGTAATAAATCAGTTTTCCTCGACCCTTTAAGTTTTAATCAAACCTTAAACAGTACATGCAAGTCATGCTACATTATATGCTTTCTTTTGTTTAAAGGAGGTCTGTCTGAGCCCTTTTATTTGTTTATATGCTTCCCTCAAACTTGCTATATGTGTTTTGTTTGTTTCATTAGTATCTTACCTTTTGAAACCACAAATAAGCCCAATACCTCCTCCCTATAAGATTAGTAGTCCCAAGTACCTCCGGGGCTGATAGGATTGGGGCGAGTAATAGCATGCAATAAGTAAACGAGACCATTCCGCGCTTAAATACTTTAACGGGGTGGGAAAGGGTAGATATGGATATGATGACCATGTAATAACATCACGTGTAGCCCCTCACTGAGGAGTGATTACCGGATGTCATGTGGGGTGATCCATATTATTAATAAACCTAGGACCCCCTTTCCTTTATTTTCTTTATTTCTTTTAAATCTTTTTAAACCGTTTCTTTCAAGAACATCAACTCTTTTTAGTTCCTTTTTCTTATTTTATTTATTTGTAACTATTACGTGAAAATCCCCTCTTATCTGAAGCCTTTATTTGCCTATGTGCATTTAAGTCACAACAATAGTTTGGTCGGGAACCACACTAGTGGATCGTGAGGGGTGCCTAACACCTTCCCCTTGGGATAATTTCAAACCCTTACCCAATCTTTGATTACTCAAAACAAAACCCCTTCTAGTGTCCTAATGCACTTTCATCATTAGGTGGCGACTCTTCAATTCAAACCCAATTCCCGAAAGGGAACGAGTTGTCCTCCCAAATGTCATAAACCCGATTTTGCGAGAAAAAGGGGGTGCGACAGCGTGGCGACTCTGCTGGGGATTCTTAGACTTTTACCATTTCAAGCTATTACTGTGACTTTACATTTCTTATGTGCCTTTATTTGTTTAATAGCTTTAAGCATTTAATTCCCTCTTCTATTGCAAAAACTGACTTGTCTCTTGTTTCTTTCCTTTACTGCACTCCTTTATTACTATTTTAAATTATTGTAATTATTACTTTATGAACGTGCAAATACGTGACAACTTGTTTTAATTATTACAACTATATGTTTTCAACATCATATTCCACTCGTGCCAAACAAAATGCCATAGCAACGCTTATAATGAGTGGTTGCGCTCTTCCGTTATTATCACCCCTAAATCCAGAAATGGCGTATTTGCAGTAAAACCAGTCAATCAACGGTGTAGTCGACAGTTTCGTGCCTTTCCCCCTTGAGTTATCCGCTCAAGGGTACCAGTCTAAAACACCATAGAAACTTTACTCTGTTTAACTGTGCATCATGGTCAAACCTAGCTGAGTCAGTTATATTATCCGCATAATGACTCTTTAACATGGCCTTGTCCAAAGTCCACTGGATTTCCCTAAAACCCAAACGGATACTATCACGTCCTGTGCATTTATTTGGAGAACTAAATGCTTTTATGCCAATTATTGATATTTAAATAGTCAAGTCTAGTGGGGGTAGGGTCTTAACCCTTTTGTTTTGCAGAAAATGAAGAACAAGGTCCCCAACTTTGGTATGGTTAGCATACCCTCATTCTTGCTAGACTGGTGGAGGAGTCTTCCATCAAATGACCAAATCAATGAGTGGAAAGAGAGGGCCGCCAAAGCTAGCGAAAAGTTGGAATTTCTGGAATACAGTCTGCTGGAATTGGAAGGGAGTCATCGACTGCCATAAAGCTGAAGGAAACGAAGGAGAACACATGGCAAAGACATTTCTACTGGAGAACCTACACGAGCTGGAGGATTTGATTAATGAGAGCATTCTGCCTGAGGAAGGTCCTGCTGGGACCAAATAGATAGGAATTTGTTTTTTCGCTTTATGAATGTAATAAGGCCCATGACCACTAGTGACATTTTATTCCTTGTTATTTAGTGTTGTTTTGGGATTCGTCTACTTTTATCAATAAAATGAGGCATTTAGCATTCTAAGTTCTCCAAATTAATTTATCGTTAGGCCTACCTCATGCACAACGAGGCTCCCAAATTAGGACACGATTTACATTCTTGCACTATGTGTTTAAATATCACAACATATTTTCCTTATAATCCTCACTAACTTGTTACATTTTGTTTTATTTTTCATTTTTATTCCCCTCCCCAAAGGTTAGTTCGTGCACTCTGGCATCGTCATCATATTCCACAAGATCAAAGGACCCTCCACCCACTCCTCCTCCTAGTCCTATCAGAAGCAGGAACAAAGGAAAGATGTAAGATTTGAACAACACCAGAAAGGAAAACTCAACTGAACGGGTAGAGGTCACTCATGGTACTCAAGTCTCTAAAGAAAGTGCGTCCCAATTCGAGAAAAGTTGTTGAAATTTCAAAAGGAACTTGATCAGGTTCGGAATCTGGCAAACTTGTCATTTTTCCTCACCATTCCAGATATCAATTTTCCAAACGCTCAGAACCCCACACCTCCACAAAATACCCCAAAACCATCCCACTCCTCACCACCACTGCAATACTTGCCACACATCTAACAATACTCCACTGCTCATCTCTTTGAACTCCACAAATGACCATTTCCACGCCCACCATAACACCCCCATCTATGTGGAGACCATGCCACACTCCACCCAACCCATCTCAAGCACACCCGATACTCACTCATCAGGAACCTGGCTGAAGAACTCAAGAAATTGACTAGCCAAATTCAGGGCGTCGAAGAAAGTAAGGGGATTGAAGGGTTGAACTACAAAGATCTTTGCATACAACCGGATGTCGAACTGCCCGAGGGGTACAAACCTCCTAAGTTCGAGATATTTGATGGTACAAGGGATCCGAGAGTCCACTTGAGAACATACTGCGACAAGCTGGTCGAAGTAGGGAAGGATGAAAGGATTCACATGAAGCCTTTTATGAGGAGTCTGAGAGGAGATGCTCTGTCTTGGTACTTTAGCCAAGACCCGAAGAAATGGTCGAATTAGGTGAGTATGGCATCTGAATTTATGGACAGGTTCAGGTTCAACACAAAAAATGCGCTAGATGTGTTCTACATCCAGAATTTAAAGAAGAAGCCCACAGAAATATTCCGCGAGTATGCTAGTCGTTGGAAATCAGAAGCCGCTAAGGTTAGACCGGTTTTAGAAGAACAAATGAACAAGTTTTTCGTTCGGGCTCAAGACCCGCAGTACTATGAAAGGATGATGTTGATTGAGAGCCAGAAATTTTCCGACATCATCAAGCTAAGGGAAAGGATCGAGGAAGGCATCAAAAGTGGTATGGTCACAAACTTCGAAGCTTTGCAAGCTACCAATAAGGCTTTACAGTTTGGTGATACGTCCAAGAAAAGGGATGTAGGTGTCATAATGGTTGCACAAAGAGCCAAATCCCCTATCAAATACCAAGCTTATCCGATACCTCCACTCACATATCAGCCTACCCTGAATTACCAAGCACCCTCACCCTCTTACCAAACTCCACCACCTACTTACCAATCACCCCCACCTCCTACATATCAACCTACTTCACCCAGATATTCCCAACTCGCACATGTCTACCAAGCCTACAATGCTCAGCCATCCCACTATCAATCACCTCCCACACGTCAAAACTTTCCCAAACCTCGACCAAATTTTGACCGCATACCTCCCAAATAGTATACCGCCATTGCTAAACCAATTGACCAGCTGTACAAAAGGCTCAAAGCTACTGGTTATGTCACCCCTATCCCTGCTATAACCTCTAAAAACCCTTCTCAATGGGTCAATCCAAATAAATCCTGTGCATACCATTCCGGCATGAAAGGGCATACCATTTATGAATGCCGCTCTCTGAAAGATAAGATCTAAACTCTGATTGATAACAAGATCATTGTGGCAAAGGAGTCTACTTCAAATGTCCGCAACAACCCTCTGCTGGACCATAAGAGTGGAGGTGTTCACATGATTGAAATAGAGGATGATTGGGATCCCAAAAGATCGATCAGTTTAATCACATAAGGTGACGAACCAAAAAGGCCAATAGTTACCCTTAATCCGATTGTAGTCCAGACTCAACCTTATGGGGATGCCGAGGTAAACATGTCCATACCACTTGATTTTGAATCACCATCCTCGGCAAATATGCCAGCACCGATTGAGGTCGAGTTTGGGTCTCCATCAAATGCACCTGTACCATTTGAAGTTGTTGTGTTACCTTCCAAAGCACATGCTCCGTTCGGAGTAAAGGTGCCCGTGCCGATTCCAGTAGCAATGTTGGTTGTAACACCATTCCATACAAATGCTATACCTTGGGATTACACAGCCGAGGCGAGAAGGAAAGGGAAAGCCAAGTTCGGGGAAACAGTTGCGGCACAGGGTATGACAAGAACCGGCAGGGTTTATACTCCGGAGCATTTAGCTGAGTCGAGTAAGCAGGCCTCTGGTCGGCCGACCATCACTGAAACCGGGTCCAATGATCTCTGGAGAAGGATACAAGTCAAGGAATACTCAGTCATTGATCAGCTGAACAAAACACCGGCACAGATTTCTATCCTAGCTTTGCTGCAAAGTTCCGATGCACATAAGAATGCCTTGTTGAAGGTGCTGAGTGAGGCATATGTACCAAGCAACATAACCGGAGGAGAAATGGCAAACATGGTAGGGCAGGTATTGGAAAGTCACAAGATTACTTTTCATGAAGATGAGCTGCCACCAAAAGGGTTGAGTCACAACAAAGCGTTGCACATCACCGTGCAATGCGAAGATTATTTTATCACTAGGATCCTGATTGATGGAGGGTCCAACCACAATATTTGTCCGTTGGTAACACTTAGAACATTGGGAAAGGGGCTGCATGAGATCAAGGACGGGGCCATCAACGTCAAAGCTTTCGATGGTTCCCAAAGGTCCACTATTGGGGAAATTAGTTTGTGCTTGCAAATGGGGCCTACTTGGTTCGATGTCGATTTTTAAGTAATAGATGTGCCGGCATCTTACAACTTGCTGTTGGGACGACCGTGGATTCATGCCGCTGGGGCTGTAGTGTCAACACTACACCAGGCAGTGAAGTTTGAATGGAATTACCAAGAGGTGATCATTCACGGCGATGGAGCAATCCCATATACAGTCGTCAAACCATCCCAGCGATTGGAGGAAGAAGAAAGATAGGCAGGGAAACCTATCACCACATCGAGCGAGTCAACGCCGTTGACAAAGAAAAATGGTGGGACAACAAAATTGAAAGCATATTGAAATGGAGCGGATATGAACTTGGCAAGGGACTTGGCAAGGGACTTGGCAAGAACCTCCAAGGAATCCCCAAGCCTATCAAACTGAAGAAACATGGCACCACTTTTGGTCTGGGATACGAGTATACTTGGAGGAATTCAAAAACTGGTCGCCACCATGGCACAGGCCATACTACCCGCTAGAACAGCCAATACAACATTTGGAGTAGACTTTCCAGTCGGCCGATGTTATCTATGGGTCGGAAGAAGAGGAAGCACGCAGTAGTGAGGAATTTGTTCCTAGAAGATGATGACATGGATTGTTGTGTCATCTTCAAGGAAGAGGGGGAGGAAGGCCCTTCCATACAGGCCGTAAGGTGAGGAGCATGCCTCAACAATTGGACCATCAGAACCACCAAAGCCCGGAAAGCCTCGGGGTAGCAAGGCTGAACAAAGCATCATGCACTATCTTTTATTTTTACTAGTTGATTTTCCTTTCGCATTTTGAATTTTCACAATAAGATCTTCCAATGTCAAAACAGTTATGAAATTTATCAAATCATTTCGGTTTCCTTACATATCTTACTCTTATTATTTTCTCTCATTACTTTATTTATACAGCATTACTATTACCTATCTTGGTAAACCAATGACTGTGATATGTAACGAGACAACGCAACAAACGGATATAGATTCAGAGGAAGATGACATATCGGAAGAAATTGTTAAAGAGGTTGAGAATTTTGAGAACAGGCCGAAGTCCAACTTGGATGAGACTGAGATTGTTAACCTGGGAGATGCAGAAAATGTCAAGGAAACACGAATCAGCGTTCACTTATCACTGTTAGAAAAAGAAGGGTACATAGAATTTCCAAGAGAATACGAGGACATATTCGTCTGGTCATATGATGACATGACTGGTCTGAGCATATCTATTATGGCCCACAAACTACCAACTGATACGACATGTCCACCGATAAAGCAGAAGCTCAGAAAGTTCAAGCCTGATATGAGTCTGAAGATCAAAGAAGAAGTCACTAAGCAGGTCAAAGCTAAGGTTCTTAGGGTAGTAGAATATCCGACATGGTTAGCCAATATTGTGCCGATATCGAAGAAGGATGGGAAGGTCAGAGTCTATGTCGACTACCGGGATCTCAACCGGGCTAATCCAAAAGATGACTTCCTATTGCCGAACATACACATCCTGATTGACAATTGCGCCAAGCACGAGTTGCAATCATTTGTATATTGTTTCGCTGGTTATCATCAGATCTGGATGGATGAAGAAGATGCGAAGAAAACGGCATTCATTACACCATGGGGGATGTACTGCTACAAGATGATGCCATTCGGGTTGAAGAATGTAGGGGCCGCCTACATGAGGGCCATGACTACTATTTTCCATGATATGATACACAAGGAGATTGAGGTGTATGTAGATGATGTCATCATAAAATCCAAGAAAGCCACTGATCACATGGAAGATTTGAGGAAGTTCTTCAACATACTGAGAAGGTACAACCAGAAACTGAATCCCGCGAAATGTGCATTTGGAGTTCCTGCTGGAAAACTACTTGGGTTCATTGTGAGTCGCCGAGGGATAGAACTAGATCCATCAAAGTTCAAAGCTATTCAAGAACTGCCACCGCCAAAGAACAAGAAGGACGTAATGAGTTTCTTGGGGAGACTCAACTACATCAGCCAGTTCATAGCACAATCTATAGTTATCCGTGAGCCCATCTTTAAGATGTTGAAGAAGGATGTCGCCACCAAATGGACCGATGACTGCCAAAAGGCCTTCGACAGAATCAAGGAGTACCTATCAACACCACCAGTTTTGGTCCCACCTGAGCCAGGTAGACCTCTATTACTCTACCTCGCAGTATTGGATGAAGTGTTCGGTTGTGTTCTGGGTCAGCATAATGAAACGGGGAGGAAGGAGTAGGCCATCTATTACCTCAGTAACAAGTTCACCCCGTACGAGGCTCGGTATTCTCTGCTATAGCACACCTGTTGTGCTTTGACTTGGGTGGCACAGAAGCTGAGGCACTATTTCTGTGCATATACTACATATCTCATATTAAGGATGGATCCTTTTAAGTACATCTTTCAGAAGCCCATGCCTACTGGCAAGCTAGCCAAGTGGCAAATCCTGTTAAGTGAATTTGACATTGTCTACGTGACTCAGAAGGCGATCAAGGAACATGAACTAGTAGATCACCTCGTTGAAAATCCTGTGGTCGGAGAATATGAACCCCTAAAAACGTATTTTCCCGACAAAGATGTATCGTTCATAGGAGAAGATATTGCAGAATCCTATGACGGTTGGAGAATGTTTTTCGATGGAGCAGCAAATTTCAAAGGAGCTGGCATAGGAGCAGTCCTAGTATCAAAAACCGGTTAGCATTATCCGGTCTCTGCCAAACTCAGATTCCCGTGTACCAATAACATGGCCGAATACGAAGCCTGCATCTTAGGGCTCTAGATGGCTATTGACATGAACATTCAAGAGTTTCTAGTGATTGGGGATTCAGATTTTCTTATACATTAGGTCCGAGAAGAATAGGCAACCAAGAACTCCAAAATACTCCCTTATCTACATCACGTACAGGAATTGAGAAAGAGGTTCACAAAGACAGAGCTCCAGCATGTTCCCAGAGTCCAGAATGGGTTTGCCGATGCATTGGCTACCCTATCATACATGATACAGCATCCAGATAAGAACTTCATTGATCCCATTCCGGTAAAGATCCATGATCATCCAGCTTGTCGTGCTCATGTCGAAGAAGAAGCAGACGGAAAGCCTTGGTTTCATGATATCAAGGATCACTTGGCAAAAGGAGAATACCCAGAACTCGCAAACGCTACTCAGAAGAGCACGCTTTAGAAATTATCCAACAATTTCTTTCACAGCGGAGGAATCCTGTACAGGAGGTCTCCTGATTTGGGATTACTAAGGTGTGTCGACGCAAAGGAAGCATCCAGGCTTTTAGAGGAAATCCATGGAGGGACCTGCAGTCCACATATGAATGGTTTTGTCTTAGCAATGAAAATACTCCGAGCTGGTTATTTTTGGATGACTATGGAAACAGACTGCATCCAGTATGTCCAAAAGTGTCACTGCTACTAGATACATGCAGACATGATAAAGGTGCCTCCAAACGAGCTTAATGCAACAAGCTCGCCGTAGCCGTTCGCCGCATGGGTAATGGATGTTAAAACCAATCGAACCCGCCGCATCAAACGGGCACCAGTTCATCCTAGTAGCAATTGATTATTTCACCAAATGGGTTGAAGTATCATCTTACAGAGCAGTGACTAAGAAAGTCGTGGCAGACTTTGTCTACGACCGCATTGTTTGCCGATTCGGGATTCCGGAGTCAATCACCACTGATAATGGCTCTAATCTCAATAGTGACTTGATGAAAGTTATGTATGAAACCTTCAAGATCAAGCACAAGAATTCTACAGCCTACAGGCCTCAAATGAACGAAGCCGTAGAGGCCGCCAACAAAAATATCAAGAAGATACTAAGGAAAATGATAGAGAAGCATAAGCAGTGGCACGAGAATCTATCATTTGCTTTATTGGGGTACCGCACCACAGTCCGCACATCAACTGGGGCAACCCCCTACATGTTGGTTTATGGTACGGAAGAAGTCATTCCCGTCGAAGCAGAAATCCCTTCCTTGAGGATCATACAGGAAGCAGAACTCGACGATGCAGAGTGGGTGAAGAGACGTTACGAGCAGCTGGCTCTTATAGATGGAAAGAGAATGAATGCAGTTTGCCATGGTCAGCTTTATCAGAACAGAATATCCAGAGCCTTCAACAAAAGAGTCAAGCCAAGACAATTCACACCAAGGCAGCTGGTATTAAAGAAGATTTTCCCGCATCAAGATGAAGCCAAAGGGAAATTCTCTCCCAACTGGAAGGGCCCGTACATGGTTCACCGGGTTCTAACATGAGGAGCCCTCATACTTGCAGAAATGGACGGGGAAGTTTGGCCAAAGCCGATCAATTCAGACGTAGTCAAGCAATACTATGTGTAACCTTTATGCTTTCTTTCATGATGTAATTTGAACTACGCCTGACCTGATTCCTATTTAAGAGGGGATACGTAGGAAGCCCTATGGGTTCGGTCACAATTCAATAAAATTTTCATTCCCCCTACAATTGGAAACTGGGACAGAATTTTGAGGAGGACCCTCAAAATTCCGAAGTGATTTCAGCCATTCGCCGCAAGCAGCTGTCAGAAGCAGTAACCAAGTAAACTGGGGAAGAATTTTGAGGAGGAACCTCAAAATTCCGGAGCAAGAGAAGTTGCAATGTCTTGAACCACGTCGCAGTCGTCGGTTCATCTAAAGAAAACTATTTTCAATTATGTATTTATGTTACATTTTTCTTTACTAAAATCATGCATGTTTATTTCTGAATTTGCCCTGTTTAGCAACGCTACCCCAATGATACGGGCAGTATCACCAGATCAAAATCGAGCAGGTCAAGCAAAGCCAGCGGGGATACGAACTAACCTCCCCCTTTACAAAACTCACGATTTTCTTTGGATGCAGGCACTTGAGTTGCAAAATCATCAAATATACCATACACTCAATCACAAAGTTCAAGGATACAACTCTTCGAACCGTTGCACTTACTCGCGACTGTTATCCACACACAACACTGTCCCCAGTAGGCACGATATCCCCAGCAATCACGATACCGCAATCTGCTATCAGCTAAGAAAACTCCATTGTCATTTGCCCTTTTTACTTCCTGCATAAGGCTACCATTCTGCCTTCCGAGACTAAGCTCTATCTCCATCTGCATTCTCTGCATTACATAAGGCTACCATTCTGCCTTCCGAGACTAAGCATTGTCTCCATTTGCATCTCTACATCGCATAAGGCTACCATTCTACCTTCCGAGACTAAGCTCTGTATCCATCTGCATTTCTGCATTTCATAAGACTACCATTTTGCCTTTCGAGACTAAGCTCTGTCTCTATCTGCATTTTTGCGTTGGATAAGGCTACCATTATGCCTTCCGAGACTAAAAACTATCTCCATCTGCATTTCTGCATTGCATAAGGCTACCATTCTGCCTTTCGAGACTAAGCTCTGTCTCCATCTGCATTTTCTGCATTGCATAAGGCTACCATTCTACCTTCTGAGGTTAAGCTCTACCTCTATTTGCATGGCTGAAAGATCGCCACCTCCACATCTGCATGGCTGAAAGATCGCCACCTTTACATTTGTATTGGCTGAAAGATCGCCACCTTTACATATTGCATGGCTGAAAGACCGCCACCTTCTGCATCTCATTGGCTGAAAGATCACTACCTTATTTACATTTGCATGGCTGAAAGATCGCCACCTTATTTACATTTTGCATTTGCTGAAAGATCGCCACCTTCTGCATCTCATGGGCTGAAATATCGCCACTTTATTTACATCGTGCATGGCTGAAATATAGCCACTTTATTTATATCTTGCATCGGTTGGAAGATCGCCACTTCATTTACATCTTGCATCGGCTGAAATATCGCCACCCTCTGTATCTCATGGGCTGAAAGATCGCCAATCTATCCAAAGACGTCATTGTTTGGAGGTACCATTTTCATAGCCCGAGAATGCCATGCCATGGCCTGAGGACCCCTTTTATCTTTTGCATATCATTATTTAAAGGCGTCATAGTTCGGAAGCATCATTATCATAGCCCGAGGGCATCATTTCATGGCCTGAGAATCCCTTATCATACACTTCATGGCCCAGGATGCCACGGTCTGAGGACGTCATCCTAACCGTTCAAAGACAACATTCATAGTTCGACGGGAATTTGCATCATGTTTAAATTTCCGCACAATATACACTTGTATTGCTTATTTGCGGGTAAACTGGCGAGCAATGGCCGTCTCAGTAGGAGTAGTCGCACTCCAATTCCAGCAAGCCCTATTAGACCTTAACCGCTCATCCCATTGCGTCCGTTCTTGAAAAACCTCCATCGACATACCTCACCGACGGATCTTGAACTACATATGGCCTGGTTCCTGTAAGACCAGGGATATGTAGGTAGCTCAGGAACTAGAGCACAATCAACCTCTTCAAACCATTTCGTTCGGACAAAATTGGCCATCATATCTTTACCCGACAACTCTTTCATCCTTGCCGGGTAAAGAGGGGCAGCTGTTGATACCCAATTTTTCTCTGCTTTTTTATATCCAAAATACTTTCAAAATAGCACATGTATGCATATATAAGTATTTACAAATATTTTTATTATTTTTCCTTAATTTTAAAGGCTTTTAAAATCAATTTTTTGCCTTATTTTATCAAGAAAAACCCAATAAGTGTTCCCAAAATTGGCATTTTGGTAATTCATTTATTGAATTCTCATAATTATACTAAAATATATCTAAAGTAATTTTTGCACTTTTTTTTACAAATATACTTAGTATTTTAAAGCTAAATTGCATATAATTGCAATATTAGCCTATTTTAGATTTAATTGTGTTTATAATTACAAAATTGATTCCAGTATTTTTAATTTAATATTTATATATTATTAATTAATTTAGTACCTTTAATTTGTTTCCAAAAATTAATTTGCTATTTTTTATAAAATAAATGGGAAAAAGTGGCTATTTAAAACCTAGCCAGATTTTATTTTCAATTTCAGCCTAATTTGCACCCCTAATCCAACCCAATTTCAATTTCGAAATCACCCAGCCCAACCTGGATCAGATCTTGGCCGTTGATCAATTTTGATCAATGGTCTAGATCCGCCCTTACCTTTTTTAATCAAACGACCCCCCCCAATACCCCTTATTTCCCCTCACTCATCTCTATCTCTCTAACCTCTGGTTCTCTCTAGAATCTTCCCCCATCCCCTCCTCTCCGATGAATCCTTTTCACCTTTTCCAGCCACCCTCTAACCTAGATCCATGGTGGTTTCACCACCCACTAAGCCACCTATGGCTTCTTATGCCTAGTTAACTGAAGCTCCATGACTCGATCATGAAGGGTTGTGTCTAGAACTCTGCCGATTCGAGTTCCACGGTCATCTCTGTCCTTGATCCAGCGTACCATGGTTGTGTGAGCCTGATTCTGACCTCTCCGACTCAGATCGGTGACTTTTCAAAGTCTTTCTCATTTCTAGGGTTCTTCTAAAACCCCAACCCTTCGAGGTTTCTCCAATTCCTTTAGATTCGTTGTGTATCTATGCTTTCCTTGAGTTTTACAATTTTCCTGATTCTTCTTTCAAAAAAACTACCTTTAAAATCTTTCTTTTCCGATCTAGGGTTTTTTCGAAAGTGTTTAAGTGTTTTTCTGACTTTCTTTGTCTTTTATGTGTGTTTGCCTCTACTGTGTTTTTGTATTTTTTTTTACCATGCTCTTGTATGCATCTCTTACTGTGTTTTCCTATACTATGTTTTCGTATGCTTTTCTACTGTATTCTGGTATTTTCTTCTACTATATTCTGGTACGTTCTCCTACTATATTTTTTTTACTGTGTTCTTAAGTGTTCTTACTATTTTCTTTCTACTGAGCTCTGTTTAAGTTTCTTCTAAAAGATCTTCTTAAGCATGCTTCTTCTACTGTTCTTATCAGTCTTTTCTCATTATGCTTCGAATTAGTTTCTTCACTCTGTTTGCTTTGAACCCTTCTACTGTGTTTGCATGTTACTCATGAGTTCTGTTGCTGAAAGAAGCATATTGGAAGTTTCAGTTCTTTTCTGAAACCTCTAAACTTGTTTTGATTCAATTGCTTGCTCTCTCATCTCTGCTTTGTAGTTTGCTTAACTTGGGTCTTATTTCAAAAAAAAACCTAATTCTTTCAGACTAACTTCGAGTCTATGAACTGAGTTGGGACATCTTTGTTTTCATACAATTCTGGCTTTTTACTAAACTCTTCTACACTGGATTTTCCTACTGATTTCACAATGACATGACAATCTCTTTTTTTTTCTTTTTTTCATGCTTAACATGCTCACATGCTCCTTATATATGATGCACTTCCCTCTCAAGTGACTTTCAAATTTGCAATTAGTTCAAACTTCCTTCTGAATATGGCTTGATTGATTTCTTTCCATTGTTTGCTGATTTTCTCTATGACTCAGCCTAAGATAAAACCCTTCTTCAACTTTTCTGACTTGGTTCATTCATGGATCAGTAATTACAAGATCCCTCACCATTTGATTTACTGGCTACTGGTTGATTTTTTTACCTTATTTGTATAACTGTGTACTTCAAAACCCTATCCTTAAAATAACCTTTTATGTATTTGCCCCTAATTGCATGTTGTGCACAAAGTGCTTACTCAATTTCTTTCCTTAAATGGTTTTTACCCGTTTGAATCTGAATTCATTAATTAAGGGAAGTCTTGTGTAATTGATTCTTAATTGACAATCAGTTCCTCAACTATTTTCTTACCTTATTTCTGCCTGATTTTGCACTATAAGAGGCACGACCCTCTTCACAGACACAACACACTTTCACAATCTTTTTGAACTCTTATTTGCACATAACAGTATTCTCTCTTCTTGTCTGTATTGTGGCTTCTACAACACTACTGTATTTTCTCTATTTGTTTCTTTGAAACTGGTATGTCCAAATTCAAGTTTCGGCATTATCCCAATGTGTTCATTTACAGCTTTTATATATCCATGCCTACTTTACTGTTTCTGTAAAGTTCAATATTTAAGTTAGTATGCTCATATCTTTATGCCTGTTTCTGCTATGAATCCTTGCTCCCTATCCCCATTACCCCTATGTGTTTGAGAGTTGTGACTTAAGGCATGACAATGTGAGTTGTTGCCCATGAATTAAGTTTGAACCAATGGGGTCTTAACCTCTAAGCAAACAGGCTAGAGGGTATGCCAGCATCTCCTACTGCTGGGTGTGCCCATCAGCCTGCTTTTCTTTTACTCTTGCAAATTCCCCTACACCCTTATGTGTACTGATTTTAAGTTATTCCCCTTTTCCCTTTCCCCTTTCAGAATTCTACTTTTGCACTTGCACTCCCTCTTAGTTCCTAAGTTCTACCCCCCTCTTCTGAGCCTTGCCTTGGGACCTTGAGTTCCCTCTGAACTTGGACACCTGAGGGATGGCCCTTCCACACTGCACTATGTCCTAATCTGGTGATACATTTGGGTGTAAGCACTGCCCGAAGTTCTTATGAAATTCTTAGGGAACTCTAACACATCCAAATGGGAGAAAGACTTTAAAATATGATCTCTTAGAGTTGGTTTACTTCATATTTCAGACAGGAAGTCTGAATCAGGCTCTCCTTGGTTGTACCTTTTAATTTCTGATGTATTTTTCTTTTTTTTTGGGTTGTAATAATTTTGTAATAAACTCTTGAGGATGGCTAGTGAAAATGGAGGGATAACTATGTGAAGGGTAGAGATCCTGCCTATAAGTGTATTTCTGAATTTCTACACTCTCATATAGATATCCTACTTATAGGTTCTTTCTGAATTTCTGCACTCTCATATAGATATCCTGCCTATAGGTTACCTCTTGAATTCTGCATTTCTCATATAGATACCATGTCTGTAGGAATTTTGCATTCTCTCATATAGATACCATTTCTATAATTACCTGGAAATCTGAATCCTGTATATGAATATAGAAAATAATGCCTATAGGTCTTTCTAAATCTTGCATATACATTCTTCATTAGGCAATCATGTTTATAGGTCTTAATCAATCAACCGCAATTAGATATCATGTTTATAGGCCATAAATAAAATTCAGCACCTAGATATCATGTTTATAGGGTTTTCGCATTTTACCATGTCTGTTAAAAGGGGTTTAAAATCAACAACGCATAGAAAGCATGCCTATAGGAGCTATTAATCAAGTCTGAATCGTTTCACTCGCTTATAAGTCTAAAACCAGCAACAGTGACGCATGCTCTTTTGCTAAAACTCGCCTTTCTTTAATAACAGATGATTTTCTTAAATCAGTATGTATTCATGTTTACTTCATTATTTCTGGAATCAGTAGATATCATGCCTATAGGTCTTCATCCAGCACTTAGGCAAGCCATAGGGTAAACTTATAAACTGAATCAGACTTTTTATCAACTATAACCAGCAGGCAGGCCTGATTCGGGCTTCTTACCTGAACTATGTAATAAATCAGTTTGCCTCGACCCTTTAAGTTTTAATCAGACCTTAAATAGTACATGCAAGTCATGCTACATTATGTGCTTTCTTTGGTTTAAAGGAGGTCTGTCTGAGCCCTTTTATTTGTTTATATGTTTTCCCCAAACTTGCTATATGTGTTTTGTTTGTCGCCTTAGTATTTTACCTTTTAAAACCACAAATAAGCCCAATACCTCCTCCCTCTAAGATTAGTAGTCCCAAGTGCCTCCGGGGCTGATAGGATTGGGGCAGGTAATAGCATGCAATAAGTAAATGAGACCATTTCGCGCTTTAATACCTTAACAGGGTGGGAAATGGTAGATATGGATATGATGACCACGCAATAACATCACGTGTATCCCCTCACTGATGAGTGGTTACCGGATATTGTGTGGAGTGATCCATATTATTAAGAAACCTAGGACCCCCTTTACTTTGTTTTTTTGTTTCTTTTAAATATTTTTATACCGTTTCTTTCAAGAACAACAACTCTTTTTAGTTCCTTTTTCTTACTTTTGTTTATTTGTAACCATTACGTGAAAATCCCCTCTTATCTAAGTCACAACAATAGTTTGGCCGGGAACCACACTAGTGGATCCTGAGGGGTGTCTAACACCTTCCCCTTGGTATAATTTCAAGCCCTTACCTAATCTCTGGCTACTCAAAACAAACCCCTCCTAGTGTCCTAACGCACTTTAATCATTAGGCGGCGACTCTTCAATTCAAACCCAATTCCCGAAAGGGAATGAGTTGTCCTCCCAAATGTCATAAACCGGATTTCACGAGAAAAAGAGGGCGCAACAGGTTTGAGGTCGAGGTAGAAGATGGGTGTACTAATGAGGTGAACCTCTCTGGCCATGCCATGGTCCAAAGACAACCATAGCGATATCTTCCTTCTTCTTCTTTCCTAGCAAGCTTCCGGTACCACTTTGGATTGCCTGGGTGGTGGTTACTTTTATAGCAGAATAGCTCATGATCTTGCTCGACTTGAGCCCCTCTTCCACCATTTCTCCCATCTTTACCACATCATTGAAAGACTTACCAATGGCTGAGATCAAGTGGTCATAGTAAGTGGGCTCCAGGGCTTGAAGAAAGTATTCAACCATCTCATCTTCTTCCATTGGAGGATTGACTCGTGCATCTTGCTCCCTCCATCGGAACCCATATTCTCTAAAGCTTTCACTGGGTTTCTTTTCCACCTTGGTCAGAGATAGGCATTCTGGAACAATGTCTATATTGTGTTGAAAGTGCCGAGAAAAGGCGTGAGCCATATCATTCCATGTGTACCACCTGCTGGCGTCCTGGCGGGTGTACCATTCTAAAGCTTCCCCACTCAGACTCTGCTGAAGTATGCCATCAGTAATTCGTCTTTTCCCCTAGCACCTCTCATTTTACTGCAATAACCCCTCAGATGAGCTACAGGGTCCCCATGTCCGTCATACAAGTCAAACTTGGGCATCTTGAACCCGGCAGGCAGTTGGACATCGAGGAACAAACACAAATCCTTATAGGCCACACTCACCTGGTTTCCCAACCCTTGCATATTTCTCAATGATTTCTCCAGACTCTTTACCTTCCTAAACATCTCCTCTTGCTCTGCGTTTTTGGGTGGTTTGTCAGTTTCAACATGAGGCTCAAAGTGGGGAGTGTAGGAGTAAGGATTTGGGACTTTGAATGTGGGTTCCGGGGCATAATATTGGGTATCTGGAGCTGGGAATGCAGGCTCACTAGAGGATCAGTGGAGGGGGTACGAAAATAGGAGCAGATGTAGGAGAAGAGTACGAGGTTGTTTTGGCTGGTGGAGCCTGAAAAGTTTGGGCCAAAGTGTCGGGGTAGTTATGGTAAGGGGTAAAGCCCGGTGCGTGTTGTGGGGAGAGATCAATGGTATTGGGCATCTGGGATTGGGAGAGTGGTGGAATGGAAGCAGGGTTTTTTGTGTAGTTGGTAGGGAACGAGGGTGGAGGGTGTCCCTTAATCCAGGCCTGATACATCTCTGCCATCTGATGTTTCAACCTTCGGACCTCTTCTTGCAATTCTGATTCCAACTCAACCATCTCCCTTGGTGGATCTACAGCTCCAGTGTCTGTTTCCTTGCTAGCCATGACTGTTTGACGCTTTGATCGGGTGTTGTATGGATGACTTGCCAGGATGCCAACAAACTAACCACCTTCCTGAAACTGAAATAAAGATAACAGAGGACAACAACACAAAACCACCATGTTAGCGTTAGGGCATTTATCAAATAATAATATCACGTTACGTGTAATGCACCTAGCAACAATTAATGGTTCTAAAATAGCTTTGAGGGTCGCAGAGTCATATTGCATCGTCCCAATTTGCTCATCTTAGTCCTTCCTTCTCTTTCTTTTCCAATGCCTCTTATCACTCTTTTCTCTTTTTCTTTCTTTCGTTTTGAACCAAAAATGATTTGATCGAACTCGATGTAGGTTGCCTACGTATCATGTCCCTCATGAATCAGACCAAGCATAGTTCTGGAAGAGTGATGGAAAATAAACTAAAAATAAAATCTTTTTGGGATTTTCATTTAAAAGCTTTTCGATATTAAAATACAATGGGAAGTACGATAATGAAAGGCATGACAGACTCAACTACACTATGACAGACTCTGACACTACCTAAAGTACTTAGTACCCCTAGACAGGACACCAAAGTAAAAGACAACATACGACAATCTCAAAACATCTAAATAGAATGACTCCTCAAGCTGCTCCTGAATGCGACGGTCCTGGCTGGGACGGGTCAGATGAAGGTCCGGATGGCCCTGTCAATCCTGTCGAATCTAAGCTCTGTATTATACCCTGCAAGGACACCTCGAAGCTAGGAATGAGAATCCTGGAATGCGCGCCTGCATTTGGAAGGCTGACTCTAGTAAGGTACTCACGGTGTTGTCCCATGTTTTCTACCAACCATGCCAACTGTCATCTCAGTGACTGAAGTGTAGCTCAAACCCCAACCCTTTCTGCTGCACGGGCCTCCTCTGCCTGGGTAAATCGATCCATCAACTGTCTAAGCGATATCCGTGAGGTGGCCTCGTCATCAAATACTTCTCTAACACGTCGGGGCAATGGCCTGCTAACCCCCCGGTGAGTAGACTGTAGCCATATGAAGTACTCATGGGTATACCCCGGTGAATGTGGGTCAGCTGCTAAAATATCCCTACCCATTTTCATTGCATGATGCCAATAGGTCTAGATGTCGACCTCCTTATGAGGCATAGTGTCAAATTCCCTAATGAAGTCATGAGAATCAGGAATGTAGGGGACTTCTTGATGCCTCCCTAACTGACGCATCACTCTAGCAGGGGTATATGGTCTAGTACACCAAAGTCCAATTAGTACCAAGAAGTCTTGCACACGAGATCCTGCTAAGATCACGTCCAAATCAATCCATAAGTATGACCACAAAATCTTCTCTTCAGTCAAGGATCCTAAATAATCAACCCAAGCCTGAACTCCGAGTGGTAAGGCAAACTTATCGAACGTCATTCTATGCTCGATGCACTTCACTCGATCTCTCAGACAACGGTCAATCACATCTTTCTCAAACATGGCGGCGGGATGTAAATGTTCCATCATCCACAGCTGTAGCAGCAAGTTGCTTCCCTCAAATAACCTCTCACCCTCTCGAATCCTGGTCAAAGCACGATAGATCTCTATCAAAATTGTCGGAACCAAGGTGACCTTACTACTGTGTTTATCATGGAAAAGTGCAAAGGCTATTGACCCTAGATGCGTGCTAATATGTCTACCCTCCAAAGGAAATACTAGAAGACCCAACAATGCAATAGCGAAGACCATAGGACGCCTCTTCTTCCAAGAATCATGTGATATGGAAAATTCATCTACGAAGGTCTCATACCCAGTAGGACGAGCAAACCTCTCGAATAAAAAGTCCAAAGGTACCCAAGACTGATCTAGACATCCCATGTGATTTTCTAAATCCATCCCTATGATCTTAAGGAACTTGGTGCTTGAATGAGCCCTTGTGTAAATCAAATCCTTGTCTAGGTATGGCAGGCGGGTTAACCCGGCTATTTCAGCTAAGGTGGGTGTCATCTCAAGATCCCCAAACTTGAATATCTGTCCCTGTGGATCCCAAAATATCAACATTGCTTCTACAAGATCGAGACGGGGGGTGATGTCCATCAAAGAAATAAGAGTCCCTAATTTACCCTTCAGATCACGCTGCTCAAGTAATGTGAACATGTTCCACCATTTTACTAGCCTTCTAGGGACCTTGACCACCATTGATACTCTAACATTGGTGAGTGGATCCATACCAGAATGGGGAAAACATGGTTAATGACTCAAGACATTGTGTGACACCACAACATTTCCTAGGGGACGGTTGGACTATTTTTGCAAAATGGCCTGAGGGGCCAAAAGTGGCTAAAAGTGCAAACTCAACAAAGGTGACCTCAAAGATATGAAAATACCTCACTAAAGCTTATATGGATTCAAACTCCTGATAATCATGGCCTAAAATTAATTTGCAGAAATGACTCATTTTGCAAAAGCGGCCGATATGGCCAAAAGTGGCTAAAGAAGCAAACTCAAAAAGGACGGACCTTAAAATAATACGACACCTAATTGTGGACTCAAGATTCTAAGACATGGGTAATTGGATCACTTTTGCGAAAATAATCTCATTTACGAGAATGGCCTATGTGGCCAAAAGTGGCTAAACATGCAAAAATTTGGCTAAGACCCCGCAAAGCCAAGAACCTAAGAATTACTAGGAAGACCGGACCCTATGTGGACTGCCTATGTATCTCACCCCGAAAGACGAGAATCAGGTATGCGTAGTTTGGGAAGATTAGATATGGAAGAAAACTTTAAAAAATGACACTAATTTGGGAAAAATATATATATATTTCTTTTTGAAAAATGATGGAAAATGTAAATTCTTTTTGAATTTTTTCTTTCTGTTTTTTTTGAATTTTTTGGAAAATGATGGAAAATGTAAAATCTTTTTTTTTGAAATAGTAGTGAAAGAAAAATATAACTGGGCCCTGCTTGCTTCGTCTTTCACCCTTCTTTCCCAAGCATCGGTTCGTCAAATGACCTTTTTACCCTCAAAGATGCTACATGTATCACATAGGGATGATTGAATGTCTTTTTGGGCCACTGGCCCATTTTGACAAAATTTGGATAGGCTTCCTACAAAGAGACACGGTACCTGGGACCGAGCCCTGCTAGGTCCAAATGACATGATGCAAATAAAAATGACCTAAAGGCTGACCTACGTTTGGGGTTCACTAACAAGGCAATTCGGGGTGGCATGTGGTCGATGGTGGCTGCTCTAGCTGTCCTCCCACTCCATGCTCCCACGCCACCCCCTAAAGACACGAGTGACTCACAAAAGGGCCGTGTACGCTCAAACGTACTCCGAAAGACTTGTTGCATAAAGAAGACTCGTGGTTATGCAAATGATGAAAGTTTATGAAGCAGTAACACATAAGGGAAAAACTATAAACAAATAAGCAACTAGCAAATAAAACGACATAAACAAAATAAAAATTAAATAAAGAAAACAAAACACATAAAAAAACTCAACAGAAAATCCTAAAACGCCAACAAGATCAAGTACTAGCTCGAACCTACAACTCCCCAGCAGAGTCGCCAGAGATGTCATACCCTTTTTTACCAAACTTCACTAAACCCTCTTAAATAAATAAATAAAATTTAGTAAAGCTCGAAAGGGTTTTTCAATCTTGAAAGTGACAAAAAATAGTGTTCAAAAGAAAATAACTTAGAGTCGGCACCTAGCATTGTTTTTTTGGTGTGCCAGGTCACCATTTTTTAGAAAATATTTTTTCTTTTAAAAACATTTGGACTCAAAACTAAGTCTGCACCAGAGATTCAGGTAAGGGGGTTTATTTGACTCGGGGAGAAGGTGTTAGGCACTCCCCAAGTCCCGTGAAGATCACGGTTGCGTACTCGATCTAGTTGGCTTTTAGAATATTCAAGTTGAGGTAAAAATAACACAGAAAAGGAAAAAAAATAAACACACAAAAGGCTCGAGGTCGTCCCTACCTAATAAAAGAAAATGAAAAGGAAAAGGAAAAAAAGTCCTAAGCTAACCTATACTACGACTTCTCCACCATGCTCGTCAAGGCCTCCAAAATATTTATATAGTTCTTCGGGGCATACCCCGGATAATAATATTTACAAACTTCACAGGGCATTCCCCGGATAAATTAACTAAGGGACAACCTCTCACCTTAAAACTAACAAATATCCTAAGGCTTGCCTACCCAAATGTGATCGGCCTAAGCATGCTTCTAGCAAATACTAACATCGATAAAGAAGATAAAAGGAACTATAAAAGAACTAGGTAAAGGAACAAATCAACTCACGCCCATGTCTTTTTAACTTTCATTTTTATTAGACCTGGCCTGACACCTAAAGCATGGAGATAAATCAATTGCTAATGAGCTTCGGTCTTTCCCCACTCCCCCGCGGCCCAACAATCATACAAAATGCCAATCAAGCAACAGAGAACGAATTCCAAATCACACAAGGAAAAAAGCATATGGAATGACAACAAAATAAAGGCATGGTGGATTAAAATATTATAAGAGCCATATAAATCTAGCCAACCCTCCTCACCTTTTCACTTTTTTGTATTTTGTTATATCACAACATGAATGAGCAGTGGCTTAAACATTCAAGTTGGTCACCTTAGAGTTAGAAAACAAAGACATCCTTAACCAAATAGTAACGACAGATGTTGCAGGAATACTAAGTGATGCTCACACCAAACAATATGTCATTTTCATAATTAACTTAACATTTTCGAACCAAGCAGGGTGCAAACCAATCTTAAAAGCCTTTAACACAAATGTCTTAGAACCTAACCATGTGGATATTGTGAGATTAATAGAAGCATACAAGCCAAGAAAACATGTCAATTCGGTCACTGTTAGTTCAAACTTCCATGCTTAACTTCACAAGGATTAACGTTTTCCTTTATCACTTAAGCACAGGGAGATCAAGGCACACAAACAGAGCATTAATTTCAGTTCTTAATGTGCAATCAAGTTATCAAATGCCATAACTCCCATTCAGATGTGACAATCAGTCAAGCCCAAAACTATCATGAATTCGATCTGTTTACCCGTAACGAAGTAGTTCAAAAACTCAATTGAAAATCAGATTTGAAACTGTAGAAAATATAGCCATGAGAACATATATTAAACTCATTCGCAAGCTGAACAATCCACCAAAAAGCAATTAAATCAAAAACAAACAGCCACAATCACTACGAATCCATATTAATAATTTCTGAGGATTGATTCAAAATAAGAAAGTCAAGGCGAATAGGGAATGAACCTGTTGGGGCGAATTTTCCTTAAATAACAGCAGGAGATTCAGTGATAATTCAACTTCAGTTTCCAGAATTCAAACGAGATACAGCTTCGAAATCGGACAGAAACCTCGAATAAGAACTCGAAACGGCACTGGAATTTCGAATCCGAAGACGAACTCCAACTCGTACTTCAATCCATTTGTATGTTGTAGTCGAGATTGAAATCGAGGGAAGCAGCAGAAATTTTCTTTTTTTTCTTAATATGTATGGAAACGAAAACAGAAATCCAAAGAAGAATCTGGAAGTCCCAAAACTAAACCCTAGAACTCTTTCCTTCCGATTTTTCTCCAAATATTTCTCCTATCTTTTCTGTTCAGCCCCCAAAATCTAAGAAACCACCCCAATATATAGGGGGTCTTGAACCTTCTATGCTTCCTCGCCAAGAAATCAATTTTTATCTTCAAATCTGAAAAAAGAACTCCAAAATTCCGAAAATCTCCTTATTTTCGGTAAAAATCTGGACAAATGGAGGGGTATGATTAATTTTCATTAATCATATCCTACCCTTCGTCCATCATCTACCGTTGAAAGAAATTCACGTGTGAGAAAATAAATCAAAAACGCGGATAAGAAAGAGTAAGGGAATATTCGAACCAAAATCGGTTATTTGTCAGGCCACGTGGAAGAAAGAGAGAAGGGAAAGGGGGACCATGAGTTAACTCGCCGGAATCAGTGAGTTTTCCAGCGAGTTTTGGGAGAGCGGAAGGTGGCAGAGATGAGGGGCGCCGTTTTGGGTTGGTCTCTTTAGGGTTAGGGTTTGGGAAAATATGGCTTTTATATGGTAAGAAGGATAGATATGTACCATTGGATTTTATGAGATAAATGAATAAGATTTAGAGGGGGAAATGGGGCGGGTAGATGGGTCGTATGGGCGGATCTCAAGCTGGTTAAGGGGAAAGGGATGGGCTGCTCAGATTTGGGTCTCTTCTTGCCCGAAATTGGGCCAAAATTTAGTGGGTTCTAACTCTTTTAAATCCAATAATAAGAAACTTGAACTTTTCTTTTTTAGAAAAATGATTTAAAATTGATTCTAATTAATTAAAACAAAATATATCATACTGTGAAACTATATTTTTTATATATCTTTTTTTATATAAATTTTTATATTCAAAAATAAAAGTGAAAATCATGGCAAAAACAAAAGTATATTGCTATAAAAATATTAATAACCTAAACTAAATAGAAATAAGATAAAATATGAAACTATTTTTTGTATTTTTTTCAATGATTATATTAAAATAAAAGTAGGTTAAAAAATAATATATCTTTCCAAAATACCTAATATTGAATTAAATAGAAAAGTGAAACTACTTTTTTTTGTATTTTTCCCTTTTTTGTGCCTAGAAATAGAATTAAATTTAAAAATAGAGTGAACTAATATAGGAACAAACTCAAGTAATATTCAAAAAATACTAGGACTATTAAGGGTAATTATAATACGCGGGTCAAAAATTACATGTCTACATCGATTTGTGTGGCAAGTCCATGTCTTTTTCCAGAAGGTTTTTATGTGAAAATTTGATCAAAAATGTAAAATCGTGCTTTAAAACTTATTGAGTTGACTTCAGTTAACATTTTGAGTAAACAGACCCGGATCAATATTTTGACGGTCCCAATAAATCCGTATTGTGATTTGGGACTTGAGTGTATATCCGAAATCGAATTCGGAAGTCCCTAACTTGAATTATCGCCATTTGTTGAAAACTAGAGTTTAAAGGTTTAAAGAAATTCCAAGTTTGACCGTAGTTTGACTTTATTGCTACCGGATTCGAATTTTAGTTCCGAAATTTGGTATAAGTTCTTTATAGTATTTTATGACTTGTCTGCAAATTTTGGTACAAAAAGGAGTTAATTTGACGTGATTCGGACGTATGGTTGAAAAGTTGCATGTCCTTAAGTTCCATTGAAAATTTTATTCATTTTGGTGTCTGATTCATAGTTCTAGGAGTTATTTTGTTATTTTGATCACGCGAACGAGTTCATATGATGTTTTGGAACTTGTGTGCATATTAGGTGATGAAATTTGTTTCTGGGGCAGGTCTCTGACCTTGCAATTTCGAGGTCAGTGTTCTCATTTGCAGATATTTAATTTCCTGTCAGGTTCGCATTTGCGAATAATTTTTTTGCATTTGGGATGAGGGGCAGGGTCAGCAAAGATCGCAATTGCGATCAAGTGGTCACATTTGCGAAATTCTAGAGTTTGCACTTGCGAACAAATCATCGCAATGCGATGATAGTAGAGATGTGAGCTTCTTCACATTTACAAATCAATTCTCTCTTTTGTGGGGTTCGCAATTGCGAACCCTAGGTCACAATTGCGACATTTGTGCCTGGACAAAAGCTGAGAAAAATAGGATTTTTGCTGATTCTTTCAAATTCTCAACCCTAAATACCATAGAGGCGATTTTTCCAAGAGCTTTTCTTCCTCAATTCATTGGTAAGTGACTCTAATCTACTTTCTTTAATTACCCATTACATTTCATAAGATTTCAACATCAAATCTAGGATTTCCATGGTAGATATTTGGGATTTGGCTAGAATTAGGGATTTTTGTAAAAATTTGGGATTTAGACCTCGAATTGTTGTCGGATTTCATATTGAATTGCATAACCGGGCTCGAGGGTGAATAAGTGATGGGATTTTGGTCCGAACCTCGAGTTTTGACCAAGCGGGCGCGGGGTTGACTTTTTCAATAGTGATCTAAATCGAACCTCTTTCATTCGAGCCTCGAGTTTTGACCAAGCGGGCCTGGGGTTGACTTTTTCAATAATGATCTAAATCAAACCTCTTTAATTCATGAGTAGTTTTTAAGGCTTATTTTGGATCGTTTGGTTAATAATTTGCTAGATTTGGTTGGTTTGGAGGCTTGTCCGAAAGGCAAGACCGTGGTTGAATTTTGAGTTGCTTGTGGAGTGAGATAAGTGATGGGTATAACCTTGATTTGAGGGAATTAGGAACCCTTGAGTTATGTGCTATGTGAATTCATGAGTAACGACATATATGCGAGGTGACGAGTGTCTATACGTTGTCAATTACTTGTTTTCATGTTTTCCCGTATTTTATTAATTATAGCATTCTATGTCTTGATTGTTACTCGCCTTAATTGCTTCCTATGCCTTAACGTGCTACTTGTCATTTATCATTCTCGCATTATAAATGTTTAACCCCCTTCATGCTCCCATGTTTAATTGATGCTTGCCTTAATTGTCTTATTTGAACCCTTTAACTGTCATATATTTGTACATGCCTTGTTGCTCAGTATTACTTGTAGCTCTTCATGATTTGGTATGAGATTCCTTCTTGATTTATAGCTTTCATATTTGTAATCTCAGAGATTCTTGTGATTTAGCTACTAATTTAATGCGATAAAAAGTTCTGGTTTTATGACTTTACCGTTATATTAAATAATGTTCTGCGATTATACCTGAAGTTAACCCTCATTTTCTTTATATTCCACGATTTTTTTTTTCTTTTTCTGTTTTCATTTGTAACCAATATTGAATTAACCAACTCATTTTCAAAAACATTAAGATCAATTCAAGCATGTCCAAGATCAATATCATATAGGATTGTTCACAAGTTTTCAACGAGGAATAAGAAATCTTCGGATTATCGACACATATTAACTCTTTTCAAGAACTAGAGACAGCTTATGTAGCTCAGGTATGCTTAGCATGGGAAGCTCTGAGTTGGAACTACAAATATTTCCAACATATAAGAGCTTCACGCAATAAGAAGTCTTGATTGACTGTTTCAAAGTGTGTTTCTATGTATACCTGCATCGCATGTATGATTTGCGAGCGGGGTGATTCTTTATTTATATTTGACAGCGTCGCATGTAAAATTTGCGAACAGGGTAATAGATGCATCTAGGGTTCGCGCCATTCGACCCTCTGGCAGTGCACATTTATTATTATGCTGGATCGGGCCATACGACCTCGGCATGAGTTGCTCATGCTTGCATTGCTTGCCTTGAGATTTATAAATTATGATATTGACATCTCGGCCTGAGATAAATTGATAAATGATGAAACATGAACTTGAAAATCTTTTATTATCAAACGGATTGTTTACTTGCTTCATAATTCCCTTGAGTTCACTATTATTTTAATTAACTCACTACCGATTTATATTATTGGGCCACTAGTACGTGTCGAAGTCGACCTCTCGTTACTACTTCTTCGAGGTTAGACTGTATACATACTGGGTACGCGTTATTTTTGTACTCATGCTACACTTGCTATACATTTTTGTTGCACAGGTACATGTATGTTTAGTCGCCTTGTTTAGCGTAGCGACATGGTTGATACGGAGACTTAGGTGAGCTGCACATCCCGAGACGACCCGCAGCCCGCAGAGTCCCCTTCGAAGTATTGTATTTTCTTTTCTGTCCAGTCTATATTTCGGACTGCTATTGTATTACATTTTATTTCCTAGAAGTTGCTTATGCACTTGTGACACCGGGTTTTGGGTGTGTCTATGGGATTATTCACTATTTAAATTTGTTAAAGACATCATTATTTATTCAGTAAAATTCATTATTTATTGTTTAATGTATAAAGGAAATGATTTCAAAAATATTAAAACGAGAAATTATTAGTTATTTGGTGTTGGCTTGCGTGATAGTGGTGTCCGGTGCAATCACAATCTTTAATGAATTTTGGGTCGTGACAACATGGTATCAGAGCGCTAGGTTCCCTTAGGTCTCACGAGTCATGAGCAAGTCTAATAGAGTCTTACGGATCGATACGGGGACGTCTGTACTTATCTTCGAGAGGCTACAGGGCTGTTCAGAGCACTTTCCTTCTTGATTCCTCATTGTGTGGTTTGATTCCCTTGAGTCTTATGACTTTATTTCCTTCCTATTCAATCTTATGTGACGTGGTGCGCTTGTTATCAATTGGGAATTGAGGAATTGTAATGTTACTACAGATGTGGTGCGGGATGTTTCTCCCGGCATAGTTGATTGGGCTATTGTCGTTGCCTTGCGGAAGGGTATTCTCTTATTTTAACTCAGTAGCTGTACTTCTGAGAGCTTTGAGGGATATGCACAGGTTTCTATGACGCTCGTGATTTGGTTATCGCTCAATATCGATATGTTGGCAGGAGGCGTGCCCATGCGTCGGGGCAATGAACGGCTTGAAGGGAGGTCTACTTAGAGCATAATTTAGAGATTTGGTATTTTATTTTCATCGGAGGAAAGGCAATCGGACTTTAATTGTTCAGGTTTGGGTTGATAGAGTAACGAGATTTGGTATTTTCGAGCATGGCAGAATTTTTATCTGCGAGGTGGTGTTGTCGTCCTTGATTGAATGTGTGGATTTCACTGGTGTTATGGTCTTCTTTGATTAGCCTTTGGGATAGGGTGTTGTGAAATAGAGTCGGGGGAGCGGCTGTCAGAGATTGCGATGTTTGGTGCTTCATGATTTAGTCAGCGTTTCTGGTGTCGATGGCTTGAGAAAGATGATCTTCGGAAAAGTTTAAAGTTAGTAGCGATTTATTGGTTCAAGTGCTACAGAGATAGATTTTTTATTTAAGGCAACAATTGGGCAGCAAAGGATGAGGAAGGACATATGGGAAGTGTCAGGTGGTTGAATTTCTAGAAAGCCATGTGTAAGAAGCGAAAGTCGAGTAGTTTCTTAAAGGAGTGAGTTTGACCAAAGTGGGAGAGTGGCAGATTATTATATGGGTTTTGAGGTAGGATGACTACACACCCAGAGAAAAAGTCTAGAGTGATTTGGGATTCAGGGTGGACAGTGACTAGGTCTATTGACTTAATTTGAAATATAGGCTATTATACGGCGGGAGATTTGATACAACAAAAATGAGTTGGTTGATATGAAGAAGGATACAACATGACTTTGGATTGGAAGGTATTGTCGCACATTTAGTTGATGTCCATGAGGAGTGAATGGGCTTGTACAGATAGCGAATGAGCATGGGATCAGTTTGGGTTACGGATTTCGTAGTAATTGTGCAGTGCAGCGTCATTAGGAGACGTCGGCATGTAATTTCCACATGTGGGTTATCTCTTGTGAGTAGGTTAGCGATCGTGTGGTGTTGACAAAGCTTCTACGAAGAATTCTACTGCTCAAGTAAGAGGTCAAATATGTGAATGTTGCTAGAGATTCAGATTGTTCATGAAATGCTAACGGAAGAATTTCGAATAATTTGGCGGTTTGATTGCACAAGGTTATCTCAATAAGAGATAAAGAATCTTGATGGGTTCTAGAGTTACGTAACATGTGACTCCAAGTTAAATGAGAGAGTCCCACCGCCTATGATTGGGTTGCATGGTTATCTACTTGTGAAGTTTCTGGCTATCGTCATAATGGCGAGTTATTTTAGCTAAGAGAAAAGAATATAAGTGGTAATTTGAGCAAATAATTTGAGAGATGTGTTCCATAAATGGCCTTATCGATTCTTGTTCGGGCTTTGAAAAGACTCAGGATTTGTGTTTCATACGGAGGTGGTTTACAAGGAAGTGATTCAATCGGGTGCTCCATGGAGATGGGTGTTCAGGTGCCAGCGAAGCCTTGGAGTTGATTATATTTGGTACCAAGCCAGAGTGGGTGACTCTCAACAACGGTCCTAGTGAATTCAAAGGTTAAAATGCGATGCCTAAAGATTTCAAGCCCGCAGTATGGTTAAGAATCGAGCTTTTGTGTGGATTATGATAAGAGGCTCGAGATGTTCTATGATATTTTTGACTTGCACTGTAGCATTTGGAAGAATAAAAGGAAATGACTTCGGATTCGTAGAGGAGTTATCAGAATGGGCGTACCAGCTGAGGATGCGAATGTGCGCACAAGAAAGGTATGAAATGGTTCGTGGGATTTGAGACAACACGATCTCGTGATACAAGGCCACTTAGGATGGGTGAAGATTGAGTTGTTATGTGTTTATCGGAGCTATTATTATCTCTAAGGCAAGTTAAGGATAAGTTAGAAGAATTCGGATTGGTTAGCCATGGTTGAATTGGCATACTGGTGGCAGTAATCAGTACATTTAGCGTGATTAAGTTATGCATGTGATTTGTGGTGGTACGTGCGAGGCTTGACGGTCGTTGTAATTGATTTTATTTGGAAGTATTCAAGTGTTATGGCCTGTTATATATAGGTGGATCCCGGGAGAGTTATGGTGGTTCAGACCAATACTTGAGAATTTGAATGTTTTATGGTTATGAGAAGTTACTCACGTGTTGCTATGGTTCTCTTGGAATGAGTTAAGTAAAAAGTTTCTAGGTGATGAAGTGTTTACCCTATTAGTGGTTCAGGAGTTAATTCTGGCGCTATCACATATTGGCATGTTAGGTGTAGTGAGCGGTATGAAATTTGGAAGTGAGGATCAAGGTTGTGGTTCAGTGTTGACAAAGATGTCACGAGCTCGGATGAGCAGGATGTTTAGAGTAAACTGGTATTGTCTTTAGTGTCACCTGAGATCGGTGTTTCTGTAGGAGGCTTTGCATCTTGCTTACATATTCTTGATATGCTTTACAACATTAGTGTGACCGGTGGTATGGATGTGCAAACTCGTTATCTAGTGCGGAAGGTCGTGGGAGTGTACCTCATGGGAAGATTGTATAAGTGTGACATGTAGTCACCTAATTGATTGAAGATTTAAACCAAGTGTGAAGATTGTGGTAGTACCAATAACTTGAGAATTTATGCCTGGAGGGTACTCCGTTTATTGGGTTGTGGACTGTTGAGGGTTGCTCCGGATATGAGGGTTGTTCTTGTGAGACATGGAAAAAAAGGATTATTATGGACCCTTAAAAGGTTATTAGACTAGTACGGTGCGGTCAGAATCAGTTCGAGGTCAATAGATGGATTTAAATATGAATATGGGCTCTGTATCAGTCTAGATGTGTTCATTTCAGCATAGCACTCCTTATGGAGAAGTATTCGGACGTTGGATGTTATCTCGTCGTCGGCTATTTCATGTAATACTATATTTTGCTGTATGAGTTGTGAGATGGATTGATAATTTTCTTATGTGTTGAGGTTCCGTGTAGAGATGGTGTTATGTGAGCAGGATGGCTCTTGAGATTCAGATCATATATCGCACCTCAGTTGTGCTTGAGTTTTGTAGCGTATGACGCTATCTGTCTCCCCAGGGATTGTATTATGCACTTAGCGTACTTGTGGCCGATATTCGGTATTTGGTAGTAATGAGCACTCTACTCGATATGTATCTCCTTATATAGATTTATATGTGGATCGGATGGCACGCCGCCACAGGTATGTTGTTTGGATCAGGTTGCACACCGCAACAGAGTGATGTTGGGTACAGCCCCTATATTCTATTTTGTGTGTTTTGTTTCCCATTTTTTTCCTGAGGAAGGCTTATAACACCTTTTCGGTTGTCTAATTAGTTGCGTGAGTTGAGTAGCCCCTTTCAGAGTTTGATTTCCTTATGTATCACGTTCAAGTTTGTGGCCTATCGGCACATTTTGGCATCATATGAGACTTTTGGTCATGTCTGGGGTGGCTTATTGCCTGAGCAGCTTGTACTGGGTGAGATGAGATTGTTGGATCTAGGATCAGTGCGATCGGATTATATGAAGTATATTAAAGAGCAAATACCATTATTTGGTTCAGAATGAGGTAATGATTCTTGTCAGGAGTATAAACTAAATGATTTGTTGACTCGGCAATTGGTTATGAATTTCTACACATCTCTTCCATCGTGGCGGTAGTGTAAAAGTTGTGACAAGACTTATATATGTCATGAGGTGTATGGGAGCATCAGATTCGTGGAATTTTGGCTATCGTTATCAGAGGATGATATTATGGTCACGAGAGTTATGCAGTGCAAAGTGTGAATTCAGCAAAGGTATGCAATCAAGTATCCGTGCATCGTGTAGTGATTGATACGGTGTTCGTAGGTTGGAAGCAGGCCTGGCAGAGAATTTCAAGTGTTGAAATGGGGTTCTAAGCTTATCTACTTGAATAAAAGAGAATATCTTCAGATTTTCTCGAGCTAATGTGCTCAACTGAGTTGTGGTAGTACGGGTAGGTGCACGAGGTGTTTAATAGTGATTTCAGACAACTCCAGCGCAGTTCTTAGCACGTTCGAGGACGAATGTATATTTAAGTGGGAGAGAATGTAACGACCCGACCGGTCATTTTGAGCCCTAGCGCGTCTTTTAGTAGTTTGAGGTCATGAGCAACTTCACTTCAGGTATTAGTACTTGTACGCATGGTCAAAATTAAATTTCAGGAATTCGAAGTTGATTTAGAAAGAAATTCTCATTTCGAAAGCTTTAAGTTGGCAGATTTGCCTAAGATTTAGATTATTGAGTAAACAACTTCAGAATCAGGATTTGAAGGTTCCATAAGGTTCGTATGATAATTTTGGACTTGGGCGTATGTCTGGATCAGGTTTTGGATGACTTGGGAGTATTTTAGCGCATGTTGTGGAAGTTCACACTTTTTGGAAGAATTTCATAAATTTTGGTTAAAGCGCATTTCAGTGTTATCGATGTCCGTTTGGAATTTTGAGTTTGGGAATAGCTCTATATGGTAATTCTGTTATTGGGAGCGCGATCGGATGTGGATTTGGAGGTCCGTAGGTCATTTTGGAGTCATTTGGCGAAAGTTAGAACTTTGAAGGTTTTTGAGAAGTTTGACTGGAAGTGAACTTTTTGATACCGGGGTCAGATATCAATTCCGGAAGTTAGAGTACGTCTGTAATGTTAAATATGACTTGTGTGCAAAATTTGAGGTCAATCGGACGTGATTTGATAGGTTTTGGCATCGAATGTAGAAGTTTGAAATTCTAAAGTTCATTAAGCTTGAATTGGAGGGCGATTGATGGCTTTAACGTTGTTTGATGTGATTTGAGGCCTTGAGCAGGTCCGTGTTATGTTATGGGACTGGTTGGTGTGATTGGACGGGGTCCCAGAGGCCTCGAATGGATTCTGGGTGGTTAACAGATTGAAAATGAAATTTGAAGAAGGTCTGAAGCAGTTGGGTTTCTGGTATAACCGCACCTGCGTGAAAAGCACCGCAGGTGCGGGCCCGTAGGAGCGGGAGGGGACTCACAAAAGCGAATTTTGCTGGGGCGGCATGGACCGTAGATGCGGTCAAGGTCCACAGAAGCAGAACCGCACTTGTGTGTGTGGAGCCACAGATGCGGATTTGAGGGGCCTGGTGAAAGACCGCAGAAGCGGTAGTAGAGCCGCACCTGCGGAACCGCAGAAGCGGTCAAGTGACCGCAGGTGCGAAAGGCTGGAGACAGTGAGGTTTCTTTATAACGGGAGTTTGGCCATTTTCATTTGATTTTCCTCCATGGGATTCGACCTAGGAGCAATTTTGGAGCTCCATCTTCACCATCTATGTCAAGGTAAGTGACTCCTACCTATTGTAAGTTAAATACTTGGATTTTATATGGATTTAGACATGAAAAATTATAGGAACTTGGGGATTTGGTGGAAAAACCTAGAAATTGATATTTTAGATTTTTACAACGAATTTGGGCATGAAATTGAGAGTAAATTATATATTTGAGCCCGTGAGGTTATGGGTAAACTTTAGCTTCGAAAAATTTCAGAATCCGGGCACGTGGGCTTGAGGGCGATTTTGTCAACTTTTTGAGCGGAGTTAGGAATTGATATAAATTGAATTGTTATGAGTGTTTGAGTATATATTTATGGGTTTGCTCAATAATATACTAGTCCTGGAGCGTTGGGCATCGGGTTGAGTCGTCGAAAGGGCTTGGGAGCCGGTTTTGGAACTTCGGAACAAGGTAAGTCTTTTTTCTAACCTTGTAAGAGGGAATTGTCCCCATAGGTGAATTAAATGGATATGTGCTTCTATTTTTGGGGCTACGTATTCACGAGGTGACGACAGTCCGTGCGTAGCTAGTATTATACTTAAGTCCGGGTAGTCTAGGACCTAAAAACACGCTTTACTTGAAATAGTTGTAACCTTATTGACAGTTTAAATTGCTTAAATCATATAGAAGTGGTAAATAATTTTTTAAAAGAGTTAAACTTCATTTTCTTGACTTGTAAAAGAGAAATTGACACCTCCTTGAATAATTTTTTCCCTAATGAAGTCTTGATTGACTGTTTGAAAGTGTGTTTCTATGTGTACCTGTGTCGCATGTATGATTCGCGAGCGGGGTGATTCTTTATTTATATTTGACCGCGTCGCATATATGATTCGCGAGCGGGATAAAGATATATCTATGGTTCACGTCATTCGACCCTCTGATAGTGCACATTTATTATTATGTTGGATCGGACCGAACGATCTCGGCATGATTTGTGCATGCTTGCATTGCTTGCCTTGAGATTTATAAATTATGATATTGCCATCCCAGCCTGAGATAAATTGATAAATGACGAAACATGAACTTGGAAATCTCTTATTATCAAACGGACTATTTACTTGCTTCATGATTCCCTTGAGTTCACAGTTATTTTAATTAACTCACTGCCGATTTATTTTATAGGATCACTAGTAAGTGTCAAAGCCGACCTCTCGTTATTACTTCTTCGAGGTTAGACCGGATACTTACTGGGTACACGTTATTTTCGTACTCATGTTACACTTGATGTGCATTTTTGTTACACGGGCACATGCATATTTAGTGGCCTCGTTGGCGCAACGGCATGGTTGATGTGGAGACTTAGGTGAGGTGCACATCCCGAGACGACCTGCAGGCCGCGGAGTCCCCTTCAGAGTATTGTATTTTCTTTTCTATCCAGTCTGTATTTCGAACAGTTATTGTATTACATTTTATTTCCTAAAAGTTGCTCATGCACCTGTGACACCGGGTTTTGGGATGTCTATGGGATTATTCAGTATTTAAATTAGTTAAAGACATCATTATTTATTCAGTGAAATTTATTATTTATTGTTTAATGTATAAAGGAAATGATTTCAAAAATATTAAAACGAGAAATTACTAGTTATTTAGTATTGGCTTGCCTGAAAGTGGTGTCCGGTGCCATCACGACCTTTAATAAATTTTGGGTCGTGACAATTTTGGAATGTTTTGGGAGTAATTTTTATATCGGGAAAAAATTATGTGCTCGCAGGTAGAGGTGTCAATGGTTCGGTTCGGCCGATTATTTTATAAAATTTGTACCATACCAATTCTTCGGTTATTCTATTATGTATAACCCAAATTAGACTTTTCGAAACCGTCTCAATCATGTCGGTTTCTCTTCGGTATCGGTACGGTTCGGTTAATTTTCGGTATTTTTTTTAATATCATGTAAAATTCACCAGTAGAAGTAAAATTGCAATAACATACGTTCTTTTATAGGACGTAGCAAAACTCTCTAGATATTTTTATTGTTTAAAGGTGATGAATTAAAAAAAAAGATGGCTAGAGTATAGATCCATCAACTATTCTACAACAACGTAAGAGAAATCAAACAAAGGCAAAGAAAATAGTAATCACACGAGTTGAAAGATATACCAAGCTGGGACTCAAGAATAAAGTCTATAGAAGATTAAATATTCAAAAAGATAAATCTAAATTATATGAAAGGAAACATATTTAATACATTGTTGATTGCTACTCATAATCGCTAGAATACTTTGTGTTTTGCTAATAAAGATACTTGAAATAACTTAGTTTAAGTAGAGGTAGCATAATAGGTTTTAGGAATTAGTATTTTGAGTTTAATTACTTGTTGGCTTGCAATAGTATTCATAATTCCAAGGCTCAAAGAAAATTTAATGCATTATTATTTTTAAACTTACTAAATAAATATATTTTCTACATGTAAAATTTATTCGGTACGGTTAGGTATTTTTTCGGTTTGTTTTTATAAAATAAAAAACCTATCATAATTATCGGTGCGGTTATAGATTTATATAAAAACCTACGGTTTCTTAAAAAGAAACCTAAAAAATGGTTCGGTGCGGTACGGTTCGATCGGTTTAGTCGGTTTTCGAATATCCATTGACACCCCTACTCGCAGGGACTAAATTGAAATATTATTTCACCATATTCACTTAGTATTCCGCCCCTAAAGCTATCTCCTACTCCTACTCCTTTTCCTTTAGGATAGGATCCTCCTTGGTCCTTTTTACATAACACTCTTGGCCACCCAAGAGGACTGACTATCTTTCTCTTTATATGCAATATCTTGAAAGGCAAAGAAAAACAGCGCACGGACAGGAAAGGACAAATCCTTTTAGTCTCTATCTAAAATTAGTGATAAAGAGAACAACTTTATTTTCGATATGTGCAGACTGTATGAGCATCGCTCGGTTAAATAAGAGAAACATTGAATTAGCGGCGTAGTCACCTTATATCAAGGGTCGTCAAATTTGATACCCCTTCGCGGGAAAAATATACTGTATAGTTTTTCCTTTTATATTCTTGTGCATTTATTTCTTTATATTCAGACACTCCTTAATAAAAATCTTAACTGAATTTGATGGATTAGTGTCATGGGGATTTGATATTAAAATAAGGGGGAGTTACATAATATACCCATTTGTAAAACTCACTTTCATGATATATCTAAGTTTTGAAATTACATCAAATATACTAAAAATATTACAAGCTATACCTCTGTATATTCAAAAATATGCTACAATATTCTATTTTGGAATACAATCCAAACCTAACTTACCACAATATTCTGAATTGGAATACAATATTCTAACTACACATACTAAGTATATGTGACGACCCGTCCGGTCGTCTTAAGAATTCATGCCTCGATCTCCTATTAACTGCTTTCCTCGTGTTAATTTCTGCTATTTCGACTTGCCGGGATGTTCGATTTAGAGTTTTGGAAAGTTTTGGGACACTTAGTCCCTAAATGAGAGCTTAAGTGTTGGAAAATTGGCCGTAGTCGAAATAGTGTAAAGATGGCCTCAGAATGGAAATCTGATGGTTCCGTTAGCTCCGTTGGGTGATTTCGGGATTAGGGGCGTGTTCGAATTGTGTTTTGGAGGTCCGTAGCTAATTTAGGCTTGAAATGCTGAAAGGTCAAATTTTGAAGTTTTCGGTTCGATAGTGAGATTTTGATCCGAGGGTCAGAATGGAATTTTGGAAGTTGGAGTAGTTCCATAATGTTGAATGTGACGTGTGTGCAAAATTTCAAGTCATTCGGATGAGGTTTATAGACTTTTTGATCAAAAGCGTATTTCTAGAGTTTTGGAGTTCTTAGGCTAGAATTCGTGGTTGATTTGTTGTTTTGACGTTGTTTTAGGTGTTTTAAGGATTGGTATAAGTTTGGACAGTGTTATTAGACTTGTTTGTGCCTTTGGTTGAGGTCCCGGGGGCCTCGGGATGATTTCGGATGGTTGACGGAAGATTTTTGGAGTTTTGAAGTTGCAGCTTCAGCTGGTTTTTTGTCATAACCGCACCTGCAGTTTGGGTCCCGTAGGTACGGTGCCGCAGAAGCGGCTAAGTGGCTGTAGAAGCGAGTTTGGGCCAAGCTCCAGGATTTCGCAGGTGCGGCTAGGTTTTCACCGCATTTGCAGCCAAGCGACCGCAGATGCAGACCCAGCCCGTTAAG
Organism: Nicotiana tabacum; assembly: GCF_000715075.1. Classification (NCBI taxonomy): domain Eukaryota; kingdom Viridiplantae; phylum Streptophyta; class Magnoliopsida; order Solanales; family Solanaceae; genus Nicotiana; species Nicotiana tabacum. The sequence goes on along the minus strand of NC_134080.1, from coordinate 44,219,871 downwards.
TGGCTTTTTGCACCTGCGATGCATTCGTCCGCAGGTGCGAGACCGCAGGTGCGCTCCCTTGATTGCAGATACGGTAATAGCTAGGCAGAAATATGAAATTTCGAGGGTTTAATTTCAAAAGTTGGAATTCGATTTGGAGCTCGGGAGAGGGCGATTTTGAGAGGAAATTGAAGAGGAGATCATTGGGTAACAATTCTTTAACCATTTATAGTTATGTTCCATCAATCTATAGTTAGTTTCATCATTTAATTTCGGATTGGAGGTGAAGATTGGGGAAAAGTTGGAAGAAAGTGCTTAGACCTAGAATTCAAAGTTTGATTGGGAATTTGACCTTAGATTTGGATAATTTTGGTATGCATAAACTCGTGAGAGTATGGGGATTCTGAAATATAAATTTTACCCAATTCCGAGACATGGACCCGAGGAGCGTTTTGGTCATTTTCCATAATTTCGCGTATTAGCTTAGAATTTAATTGTAGAATCAGTTACTTGAAGTGTTATTTACATTATGCAATTGAATTGAATATATTTGGGCCATTTGGAGTCGAATACTCGTGGAAAGAACGTGATTTAGAGTTGATTTTGAGCTGGTTCGAGGTAAGTGGCTTGTCTAACCTTGTGTGGGGGACCTTCCCTTAGGATTTGGTATGTTTGGTAATTGAAATGCCTTGTACGTAAGGTGACATGTGTGTACTTGTGCTAATTGTTGGAAAATCCGATTTTCATTAAGTAATTACTAGTATGTTTCCTTTCCTGTTTTTATTACTTGCAATATTAAGCCCGTTGTTAGCTTAGGAAAGCATGTCTAAGTGACTTAATTACTTTACTTGCTCAAACTGCCTTACGTGAATTCTGTGCAGCATGCTGGGCTAGAATTTCTTGTTTGCCTTAATATGTAATTTGCCATTTCTGAATATTTTCCTATTGCTGCTGTGTATTTACATTGGGACTACGGATGTGGGATTCCGGTAGCTCCCCCTTGTCTGTTTATTTTGGGACTACGGATGTGGGATTCCGGTAGATCCCCCTGCACAGTTATATGGAACTACAGGAATGCACCCGGTAGAGTCCCCCAGTACTGGGTATTTACATTTGGTACTACGAAACGGAATTCCGGTAGATCCCCGCGCACTATGAGTTGGACTATGGGACGAGATCCCGGGAGATCCATTGGATATGTATATTTGGGACTACACGACGGTATCCTGGGAGATCCCTGATTGTTATTTTGGTGTTGAACCGTATTTCTTTCTTTGTTTACCTTGCCTCTGTAATAGTTATTGTTACCCTTTATATCTTGTGTTACTTTAATTGATGTACTTAATTATACTGTTTTGTTCTACACTGTTGAACTTTATATTTTATTTAACCTCAGTAGGGCCTTGACCTTCCTTGTCACTACCCGACCGAGGTTAGGCTTGACACTTACTGAGTACCGCTGTGGTGTACTCATGCCCTTTCTGCGCATATTTTTTATGTGCAGATCTAGGTACTTCGACTTAGTCCTATCACCCTTGAGGCGAGGCGACTGCTCCAGAGACTTCGAGCGTATTGTATATGCCGAGAGATATTTTAAATATTGTTTCATTCGGTTATTTTGGGTTTGAATTATTTTTCCACAAGTTTCATTTATTTTCCGCATTTGTTAGGCTTACCTAGTCGTAGAGACTAGGTGCCGTCACGACAGTTCACGGAGGACGAACTAGGGTCATGACAAATTGGGTATCAAAGTTCTAGGTTCATAGGAGTCATGGATCACAAGCCGGTTTATTAGAGTCTCGCTGATCAGTACGGAGATGCATGTACTTATCTATGAGAGGCTATGTAACTATTAGGAAAAATTTCACTTCATTTGATTTCCTTGTCGTGCGAGATTTTGACATCACAATTCTAAACTTCTGTCTTCTATTCTCTCACATATGGTGAGGACACGCGCTACCCGAGATGATCAAGCACTCGCGCCCCTATTGCAGCTGTCAGAGGCTGGGGCCGGGGTAGAGGCCGAGGACACGCACGAGGTGCAGCCAGAACACCTGCGCGAGCTGCCACTGAGGTACCACCAATAGATCCAACCGGAGCCCAGACACCTGATACGCCTACTGCTACTACTACTCCGGCACTTCAGGAGACTCTAGCACAATTCATGAGCATGTACGCCACTTTGGCTTAGGCAGGGTTGCTTCCCCTTGATACAGCTACGTCTCAGGCCAGGGGAGGAACACAGACTCCCGCCGTCCGCGCTCCTGAGCAGCGAGTGCATGTTGAGTAGGTCCCTGAGATTATTCCTATACAGCCTACAGTTTGAGATCAGCCCGAGGACAGGGTAGCGGCTTCCGAGGATGAGTAGCTGAGGCTTGAGAGGTTCAAGAAGTACAAGCCTCCTGTTTTCAGTGGTCTAGCATCGGATGATGCTCTGGGATTTCTAGATGAATGTTACTGCATTCTCCGTACCATGGGTATATCAGGATCGAGCGAGGTTTCCTTCACTACTTTCCAGCTTCGAGGGGCCGCCTATGAGTGGTGGTGCACCTATGAGTTAGACAATCTGGATGAGGCTACTTCACTGACTTGGACTCAGTTTTCAGATCTGTTCTTGAGAGAGTATGTTCCTCAGAGCCTCAAGGACGCATGGAACGCAGAGTTTGAGCACTTGCGCTAGGGTACTATGACTGTCTTAGAGTATGTTGTCTGTTACACTAGTTTGGCTAGACATGCCCCAGCCTTAGTTTCTACTGTTCGCGAGAGGGTTCGCCGGTTTATTGAGGGGCTTATTCCCAGCATCAAGTCTCAAATGGCTTGTGAGTTAGAGATGGACATTTCTTATCAGTAGGTGGTGAGCATTGCTAGAAGGATTGAAAGTATGCATGCTAGGGAGAGAGAGGAGAGGGAGGCCAAGAGCTCTTGAGAGTCGGGCCATTATTCTGGTGCCCGTGCCCTAGCAGTAGGTCGTCATGGTAGGGTTTATATGATTCGCCCCGTTCATTTAGCTCTTTCAGCAGCCAGTGGTATTCTAGCTCCTCCTAGGCCCTAGGCGCCTTATTATACACCTCCGGTATCTAGAGCGCCTCCTACGCGGGGTGCTTTCAGAGGTTAGTCCAGCAGACCTGGCCCGAGCTAGTCACAACCACCACATCCTCCCAGAGCTTATTTTGAGTGTGGTGACACACGCCATATGGTGAGGGATTGCCCTAGACTTGGGAGGGGTGCACTTCCACAGACTTCTCAGCCATAGCATGCCCTGCAGAGTTCTCAAGCCATGGTTACAGCTCCAGTTGCTACCCCATATGCTCAGCCTGCTAGAAGTGGAGGTCGAGGAGGTAGAGGTCACCGTAGAGGGGGAGGCCAGGCCAGATACTATGCCCTTTTTGCCCATACTGAGGTTGTTTCCTCCGATTCTGTCATCACAGGTATTATACTGGTTTGTCACAGAGATGCATCGATTCTATTTGATCTAGGCTCCACTTATTCTTATGTGTCTTCTTATATTGCTCTATATTTGGGTGTATCTCGAGATTCTCTGAGTTCCCATGTTTACGTTTCTACTCCTGTAGGAGATTCTCTTATTGTGGACCGCATTTATCAGTCGTGTTTGGTTGCTCTTAGTGGTTTTGAGACTAGAGCCGATTTATTGTTGCTCAGCATCGTAGATTTTGACATTATCTTGGGCATGGACTAGTTGTCGCCCCATCGTGCTATCCTTGATTGTCACGCCAAAATCGTTACACTGGCTAAGCTAGGTGTATACCGCTAAGTGGAGGGGTACTTTAGATCACACTCCCAGTAGAGTTATTTCTTTTCTTAAAGCTCAGTGTATGGTTGAGAAGGGGTGTGACGCGTATTTAGCTTATGTGAGAGATGTCAGTATTGATACCCCTTCAGTTGATTCAGATTCCTAGTGGTACAGGATTTTCTCGATATGTTTCTAGCTGATCTTCCGGGCACGCTGCCCGATAGAGATATTGATTTTGGTATTGATCTATTGCCGGGCACTCAACCCATTTCTATACCTCCATATCATATAGCTACTCCTGAGTTGAAGGATCAGTTACAGGAATTGCTTGATAAGGGTTTTATTTAGCCTAGTGTATCACCTTGGGGTGCTCCTGTCTTGTTTGCGAAGAAAAAAGATGGTTCTATGCGTATATGTATTGATTATCGCCAGTTGAACAAAGTTAAGAACCGTTATACTTTGCCTCAAATTGATAATCTGTTTGACCAGCTTCAGGGTGCACAGGTGTTTTCTAAGATTGACTTGCACTCAGGTTACCATCAATTGAAGATTCGGGAGCCAGATATCCCGAAGACTGCTTTCAGGACTCGGTATGGTCATTATGAGTTCTTTGTCATGTCATTTGGGCTGACCAATGCCCCAGCAGCTTTTATGCACTTGATGCACAATGTGTTCCGGCCGTATCTTGACTTGTTCGTCATTGTCTTTATTGATGATATTCTAGTGTATTCCCGGAGTCGGGAAGATCATGAGCAACACCTGAAGATTGCGCCTTAAACTCTGAGAGAGAAGTAGTTATATACTAAGTTCTCGAAATGTGAGTTTTGGTTGGACCCCGTGGCATTCTTAGGCCACATGGTATCAAGTGAGGGTATTCAGGTGGATCTGAAGAAAATTGAGGCCGTGCAGAGTTGGCCCAGACCATCCTCAGCTACAGAGATCCTCAATTTCCTAGGCTTGGCCGGTTACTACCGTCGTTTTGTGGAGAGGTTTTCGTCGTTTGCAGCCCCTATGACCAGGTTGACCCAGAAGGGTGCTCTGTTCCAGTGGATGGAGGAGTGTGAGGCGAGCTTTCAGAAGCTCAAGACAGCTTTGACTACAGCCCCAATTTTGATACTGCCTATAGGTTTGGGGTCTTATACAGCCTATTGTAATGCCTCGAGGATTAGCCTCGAAGCGGTGTTGATGCAGGACGGTAGGGTGTTTGCCTACGCATCCAGACAGTTGAAGATACATGAGAAGAATTACCTTGTCCACGACCTTGAGTTAGTTGCCATTGTTCACGCCTTGAAGATCTAACGCCATTATTTATACGGGGTTCCCTATGAGATTTATACTGACCATCGGAGCTTGCAGCACCTGTTCAAGCAAAAGGATCTAAATTTGCGCCAGAGGAGATGGTTAGAGTTGCTAAAGGATTATGATATCACCATTTTGTATCACCCGGGCAAGGCCAATATGGTGGCCGATGCCTTGAGTCGCCGGGCAGAGAGTTTGGGGAGTTTGGCTTATTTACCAGCATCGGAGAGACCTATGGCGATGGATGTTCAGGCACTAGCCAGCCAGTTTGTGAGATTGGATCTTTCGGAGCCCAGTCGGGTTCTAGCTTGCGTGGTTTCTCGGTCTTCCTTATTTGATCGTATCAGGGAGCGACAATATGATGACCCTCATTTGCTTGTCCTCAAGGACAAGGTTCAGCACAATGATGCCAGAGATGTGACTATTGGTAATGATGTGGTATTGAGGATGCAGGGTCTCATTTGTGTACCCAATGTTGACGGGCTTCGGGAGTTGATTCTGGAGGAGGCCCATAGCTCGCGGTATTCCATTCATCCGGGTGCCACGAAGATGTATCAGGATTTGAGGCAGAGGCGGATGAAGAAAGATATAGTTGGATTTGTAGCTCGGTGCCTCAACTGTCAGCAGGTGAAGTATGAGCACCAGTAACCGGGTGGGTTGCTTCAGCAGATAGAGATTCCAGAGTGGAAGTGGGAGCGGATCACCATGGACTTTGTAGTTGGGCTCCCACGGATTTTGAGAAAGTTCGATACTATTTAGGTGATTGTGGATCGGCTAACCAAGTCCGCTCACTTCATCCCTGTGTGTAATATTATTCTTCGGAGTGGTTGGCAGAGATCTATATCCGAGAGATTGTTCGTCTGCATGGTATTCCAATTTCTATCATTTCAGATAGAGGTACTCAGTTCACATCATGATTCTGGAGAGTCGTTCAGCATGAGTTGGGTATTCGGGTGGAGTTGAGTACAACATTTCACCCTTAGACGGATGGACAGTCCGAGCTCACTATTCAGATTCTTGAGGATATGCTACGTGCATATGTGATTAAGTTTGGAGGGTCTTGGGATCAGTTCTTGCCATTGGTGGAGTTTGCTTACAACAATAGCTATCAGTCCAGCATTCAGATGGCACCGTATAAGGCTTTATATGGGAGACGGTGTAGATTCCCAATGGGTTGGTTTGAGCCGGATGAGGCTAGATTGTTGGGCACAGACTTGGTTCAGGATGCTTTGGAGAAGGTTAAGGTGATTCAGGATAGACTCCGTATAGCCCAGTCCAGACAGAAGAGCTACGCGGACCGGAAGGTTCGTGATGTTTCCTATATGGTTGGAGAGCGGGTTTTGCTTAGGGCTTCGCCTATGAAGGGCGTTATGAGATTTGGGAAGAAAGGGAAGTTGAGTCCGAGGTTTATTGGCCCTTTTGAGATATTGAGGCGTGTTGGGAAGGTTGCTTATGAGCTTGCCTTACCCCCAGCTTGGCAGGAGTTCATCCGGTATTTCATGTTTCGATGCTCCGGAGGTATCACGGTGATCCGTCACACGTGTTTGATTTCAATTTAGTCCAGTTGGACAAGGATCTATCCTATGTTGAGGAGCCAGTGAAAATATTGGACAGGCAGGTTAGAAAGTTGAGGTCAAAGAATATTGCATCAGTAAAGGTTCAGTGGCGGGGTCAGCCGGTCGAGGAGCGACCTGGGAGACTGAGCAGGATATGCGCAGCCGTTACCTTCATCTTTTCACTACTTGAAGTATGTATTTATGCTCGTTCAAGGATGAACAAATGTTTAAGTGTAGGAGGATGTGACGACCCGGCCGCTCGTCTTAAGAATTTACTCCCCGATCCCCGATTAACTGCTTTCCCCGTGTTAATTTATGCTATTTTGACTTGCCGGGATGTTCGGTTTCGAGTTTCGGAGAGTTTTAGGACACTTATTCCATAAATGAGAGATTAAGTGTTGGAAAGTTGACCATAGTCGGAATAGTGTGAAGACGGCCTCGGAATGGAAATCTGATGGTTCTGTTAGCTCCGCTGGGTGATTTCGGGCTTAGGGGCATGTTCGGATTGTGTTTTGGAGGTCCATAGCTAATTTAGGCTTGAAATGCCGAAAGGTCGAATTTTGAAGTTTCCGGTTCGATAGTTAGATTTTGATCAAAGGGTCGGAATGGAATTTCGAAAGTTGGAGTAGTTCCATAGTGTTGAATGTGACGTGTGTGCAAAATTTCAGGTCATTCGAACGAGGTTTGATAGACTTTTTGATCGAAAGCGTATTTCTAGAGTTTTAGAGTTCTTAGGCTTGAATTCGTGGTTGATTCGTTGTTTCGACGTTGTTTTAGGTGTTTTAAGGATTGGTATAAGTTTGGACAATGTTATTAGACTTGTTTGTGCCTTTGGTTGAGGTCCCGAGGGCCTCGGAATGATTTCGGATGGTTGACGGAAATTTTTTTGGAGTTTTGAAGTTGCAGCTTCAGCTGGTTTTCTATCATAACCACGCCTGCGGTTTGGGTCCCGCAGGTGTGGCGCTGCAGAAGCGGCTAAGTGGCCGTAAAAGCGAGTTTGGGCCGAGCTCCAGGATTTCGCAGGTGCGGCTGGGTTTTCGCAAATGCAGTGTCGCAGATGTGGCCAAGCGACCGCAGATGCAGACCCAACCCATTAAGTGACTTTTCGCACCTGCGATACATTCGTCCACAGGTGCGGGACCGCATGTGCGCTCCCTTGACTGCAGATCCGGTAATAGCTGGGCAGAAATATAAAATTTTGAGGGTTTGGTTTCAAAAGTTGGAAATTCGATTTGGAGCTCGGGAGAGGGCGATTTTGAGAGAAAATTGAAGAGGAGATCATTGGGTAACAATTCTTTAACCCTTTCTAGTTATATTCCATCAATCTATAGTTAGTTTCATCATTTAATTTCGGATTGGAGGTGAAAATTGGGGAAAAATTGGAAGAAAGTTCTTAGACCTAGAATTTGAATTTTGATTGGGAATTTGACCATAGATTTGGATAATTTTGGTATACATGAACTCATGAAAGTATGGGGATTCTGAAAATATAAATTTTACCTAATTTCGAGACGTGGGCCCGAGGGGCATTTTGGTCATTTGACCTAATTTCGCGTATTAGCTTAGAATTTAATTGTAGAATCAGTTAGTTGAAGTATTATTTACATTATGCAATTGAATTGAATAGATTTGGGCCATTTGAAGTCGAATACTCGTGGCAAGAACATGATTTCGAGTTGATTTTGAGCTGGTTCTAGGTAAGTGGTTTGCCTAACCTTGTGGGGGGGACCTTCTCCTTAGGATTTGGTGTGTTTGGTAATTGAAATGCCTTGTACGTGAGGTGACGAGTGCGTACTTGTGCTAATTGTTGGAAAATCCGGTTTTCGTTAAGTAATTACTAGTATGTTTCATTTCCTATTTTATTACTTGCACTATTAAGCTTGTTGTTAGCTTAGGAAAGTATGTCTAAGTGACTTAATTGCTTTACTTGCTCAAACTGCTGTCGCACCCCTTTTTCATTCGCGGAATCGAGTTTATGACATTTTGGTTGGGATAACTCTTTCCTTTTGGGAAAGGGGGTTTGCAGTTTGAAGAGTCGCCACCTAATGATTTAAGGTGCGCTAGGGCGCCTATAAGGTTCATTTATAACTACGCTTGATAACCAGAGATAAGGTAAGGGCTTGAAATTATCCCAATGGAAAAGTGTTAGGCACCCCTCAGGATCCACTAGTGTGGTTCCCGGCGAAACAATTTTTTGTGAATTTGTACAATTAGCAAATAAGCAAGTATGACTCAAATAGTAGGGGATTTAAGTTTAAATACACAAGTGTTTGAAAAAAACAATTAGTGAAAAGCGAGATTTTGAAAAGAGTTACAATCTAAGCATATTCGGGAAATAAAAGGGGGGTGTCCTAGGTTTGTTTATAATATGGATCATATCAATGCAATACCCGGTATGACACTCCTCAAAGAGGGGCTACACATGGTATTTACGCACCGGTCATCATATCCATATCTACCCTTTCCCGCCCCGTGAAGGTAGTTAAAGCGAAGGTTGGTCTTGACCCCTGTTGCATGCTATTATCCGTCCCTTCATATCAGTCCCGGAGGAATTTAGGACTCCTATCCTATAAAAGGGTGGGTGCTAGGCAGACCCTCAGGTTTAAAGGAAAAATACTATGCGACAAATAAGAACACATAAGACTGCATTTAAGGGGGAAAACATAGAAAACAAATAGAAGGCTCAGTTATACCTCCACAAGTAATGCACATAGACAACACGAATCATACACAGATAAGGTCCACATTCAAATCCTATGCATGGTATCTAAGTGACAACGGGATCGCTCTTGCTGGGATAGTCGTTGCTCACTGGGTTACCTGCCAATAAATGATACAAGCATATATTGCATAATTTAAACATGATGCAAATTCCCGTTGGACCATGAATGTTGTCTTCGGACCATGAAGATGATATTCTTAGACCATAATATCCTGGGCCATGAAGCGTATGATTTCGCAGGCCATGAAATGATGTTCTCAGGCTATGAGGATGGTACCTCCAAACCATGACGTCTTTGAATAATGATATGCAAAATATTGAAAGAGATCCTCAGGCCATGACATGGTGTTCTCGGGCTATGAAGATGGTGCCTCCGAACGATGACGCCTTTGGATGAGTTGGTGATATTTCAGCCTATAAAGGATGTAGTAGTATGATGCGGACAAGACAGAGCTTAGTCTTGCGAATTGAAGGGCAGAGCTTAGCCCGTAAGAGAAGTGACATAAACAGTGCTTGGGATAGTGCTTAGTTTCAAAGAAAATTGGAGGCCGAGCTTAGCCTCGAAAGGCAGAATGATAGCCTTATGCAAATATGCGAATGCAGATGGAGGTAGAGCTTAACCTCGAAAGGCAGAATGGTAGCCTTATGCAAATCGGAAGGCAAATAGTAGCCTTATGTGATGCAAATGCAGATGGAGACAATGTTTAGTCTCGGAAGGCAAAATGATAGCCTTATGCAAGAATGCAGATGGAGACAACGTTTAGTCTTGGAAGGTGGAATGATAGCCTTATGCAAGAATGCAGATGGAGACAGCGTTTAGTCTCGGAAGGCAGAATGGTAACCTTATGCAAATTGGAAGGCAGAATAGTAGCCTTATGCAATGCAAATGCAGATGGAGACATCGTTTAGTCTCGAAAGGTAGAATGATAGCCTTATGCAAGAAATAAGATAATAACTGACAGTAGAGTTTTCTTGGTTGATAGCAGATTACGGCGTTGCGATTACTGGGAGCATTGTGACATACGGAACATCACTGGTGTGTACTGATAGCAAATGTTGGTAAGTGCAACGGTTCTGAGAATCGTATTTTGAATAATGTTTGTCCTATGGGCGTACAATATGTCTAATCCTAGTGCTTGCATCCAAAGAAAAATCGTGAGTTTTGTAAGGGAGAAGGTTAGTTCGTATCCCCGCTGGCTTTGCTTGACTTGTTCAGCTTTGATCTGGTGATACCGTCCATATCATTGGAGTAGCGTTGCTAAACAAAGCAGTTTCAATAATAAACATGCATGATTTTATAAAAGTATGACATAAATGTATAATTAAAAAGCTTTTAGATGAACCGACGACTGTGATGTAGTTCAGGATATTGCAACCTCTCCCGCTACGGAATTTTGAGGATCCTCCTCAAAATTCTACCCCAGTTTGATGGGTTGACGTTTCGATCTTTCATCCATGCAAATATAAATTACTTTGGAATTTTGAGGGTCCTCCTCAAAATTCTGCCCCAGTTTCCAATTGCGGGGGGAAATGAAAATTTTATTGAATTGTGACCGAACCCATAGGGCTGCCTACGTATCCCCTCTTAAACGGGAATCAAGTCAGGCGTAGTTCAATTTACATCATATAAGGAAACTATAAAGATTACACATAGTAACGCTTGACTGCATTTGAATTGATCGGCTTTGGCCATACTTCTCTGTCCATTTCTGCAAGTATGAGGGCTCCTCCTGTCAAAACCCGATGAACCATGTATGGACCCTGCCAGTTGGGAGAGAACTTCCCTTTGGATTCATCTTGATGCAGAAAAATTTTCTTTAACACTAGCTGTCCCGGTGCGAACTGTCTTGGCTTGACTCTTTTATTGAAGGTCTGGACATTCTTTTCTGATAGAGTTGACCATGGCAGACTGCATTCATTCTATTTCCATCTATAAGGGCTAGTTGCTCATAACAACTTTTCACCCACTTCGCGTCATCGAGCTCAGCTTCTTGTATGATTCTTATGGAAGGAATTTCTACCTCAGTAGGAATGACCTCCTCTGTATCGTAAACCAACATATACAGGGTTACCTCGGTTGATGTGCGGACTGTGGTGCGATACCCCAGAAGAGCAAATGATATCTTCTCGTGCCACTGTTTGTGATTCTTTATTATTTTCCTTAATATCTTCTTGATATTCTTGTTGGCGGCTTCTACAGCTCCATTTATCTGAGGCCTATAGGTTGTGGAATTCTTGTGTTTGATCTTGAAAATTTCACACATAGATTTCATCAAGTCACTGTTGGAGTTGGAGCCATTATCAGTAATGATTGACTCTGGAATTCCAAATCGACAAACAATGCGGTCGCAGACCATAACTTTCTTAGTTACTGCTTTGTAAGATGCTGCTTCGACCCATTTGGTAAAATAGTCTATGGCTACCAGGATAAACCTGTGTCTGTTGGAGGCAGCAGGCTCGATTGGTCCAATAACATCCATTCCCTAGGCGGCGAACGACCACGGTGAGCTTGTTGTGTTGAGCTCGCTTAGAAGTACCTTTATCATGTCTGCATGTATCTGACAATGGTGGCATTTTCGGACATAGTGGATGCAGTCTGTTTCCATAGTTATCCAAAAGTAACCAGCCCGGAGTATCTTTTTTTCTAAGATAAAACTATTCATATGTGGACCGCAGGTCCCAACATGAATTTCCTCTAGGAGCCTGGATGCTTCTTTTATGTCGACACATCTTAATAATTCAGCACCTGATTAGGACTTCCTCCCTAAGTTATGTAATAAATCACCTCAAGTGCCAAGATTATTCCATAGCCTTTCTCATATCTGGGTGTGTCAGAGTTCCCTAAAGACCTCAAGGAATCTCGGGCAGTGCTCACACCTAGATTTCATAGCCAAAATAGAGTAAGTGCAGTGTGGAAGGGTCAGATTTTGTGTGTCCAAGTTCAGAGGGAGCTCAAGGGTCCCAAGGCAAGGCTCACACAAAAGGGGCAGAACCTAGTGGTCTAAGAGTAAGGTGAGAGTGCTTGACATAAGTTTAAAAGAGTTGAGTTGGAAACAGTTTTGACAATGATTAGTTTGAAATAAGTTTTGAAAAAAAAACAATAGAAGAGTTTGCCTTAGTGAAAAAACCAGTTTGGAGAAGAAAAGAAACAGGGCAATCCACAACTCAAGACCAAACCAACATACATAGTTCAAACACAAATAGGGAAAGGAGGAATTGGGACAAGTAGTTCATATGTGAAATCATATTTGCGCACAGGTTAACACCAGAGAAGTACTACAGAACTTAAATAGTCACAACAATAGCTTATCACAAAGTGTTCATGCCAGAAGCTTAACAGAGTTACTCATTAGGTGTAGGGGAAGGGTTCAGGATTACATAGTGACTGGGTGTCACAAACACATGCTTACAATGTGTTGGGGGTTAGGGCAGAATAGTAGTAGAAAAATGTAAGAAAACAGTAGACATGCTGGATTATAGGGAAGGGGTCTATTACATAGAGTTAGTCATGCTACTTAGTGTTAATCAAATACATTAGGAGTCTATGGGCATATTAATCGAGGGGAATAGACAAGAACTCAAGTAAACATGCTAGACCAGTATCATACAAGACAAGTGAGACCCAGACATGCTGATTACACACTTGAACAAGAGAGGGCAAAATTTAAGCATACTGAATAACGCAATAAGCAAGAAGGGCAATTAAACACATAAGCCATTAAATTAGTGTAGAAGGAGACATGGATTAACAGACATGGAGCACATAGAGTTGTGTTTCAGAATTGAACTAGGAACATACCAGTTAAGGAAGTAAAGTGCAGAAAGTGAAGCAAGTAGAGTTCCACAGTCTAGCCTTGGCTTTCAGCCGGCTAGACAAGCAGTTAGCACAAGTAGCAGAGAAAGAAGAGAGAGTTTGAGTGTGTGTATATTATCAACTATTGTTCGTGTTTTAAGACTATAGAAGAGAGTCATTTATATAGTAGTTTGAAAACTGGTTAAAATAGGCAAGAATCAATTCTTCAGTAATTATAGAACTCAGTATAAAAAATTGGTTCGAATCTCCCTTTGAGTGAGAGAGTCAGTGTAAATAGTAAAGAGTAGGTGACAAGTCAGGAAAGAAATCATACACGGCTGTAGTATAACAAATAAGGAAAGATTTCAAAATATTACCAGTATAGAATAGGTAATTAAGGGCTAGGTTCAGAAAGTTTTCAAACTAAGAAAACAATCAGTAAGAATTAAGTAGCAATGCAGACAAGGCAAGGGAGAATTAATTAAGGCAAACTACTAATCAAATTAAGTAGAAAGGTAGGAGTCGGGGGGTCCAAAGGAAAATGTTCAAATCACACCAAGTAATAAGGAATTCAGAATTAATCAAAGAAAAAGTCATGCAAAAGAGTCAACGTGTTTAACATATAAATAGAGCAAGACATGGGTAGTCAAGAATTGGCACACAACTCCAGCAAAACATGAAGATCAAACGATACTGAATCAGTGAGAAAGATGCGAGCCTTGATGCGAACAGTCAAGACGAACACAAACACATAAAATTGGTGTAAGTCTAGGCTGAGAAACTCAGTAGAAGCATATCAAGGCAAGCCAGTCACAAGAAATCACAAGAACTCAAAAGAAACATGAGAATCAGTAAGTCATGCTAATACACAGAAAACAAACGAAGAACCCTAAAAAATTAGGGTTTTCACATAGGCTAGTTAGGGTCAAGGAAGAACTCAACAAAATCAGTCAAAACACATAGACGCAGGGGATTAAGCACTTAAAACCAGAAAGCGTTTCGAAAAAAGATTTTTCAGAAACCCTAGTTTAGGAAGATGACAAGCCATTCGAAAATCAAGAGATTTTCCATGAAACAAGTAAAAAATAAGTTCGATCCTTCTCAGATCTGTACAGATCTAAGAAGTTTAAGAGACGAAATTAGGGTTTTCAACAGAATAACTCGAACAGAGGAGAAAACTTAAACAAAAGCTTTAACCATAGAGACTCGCAGATTAATACAAAAAAACAGAAGAAAGAAGCGTTTTGAAAAGGTGTTTAAGAACCCTAGTTCGAAGATGAAGAGTTACTTTAGAAAAATCGGAAAAAAACCTTTGAGGAAAACAACAAAAGCTCATAGTATACACATATCTAAGATAGATCTAAAAGAAAATCGAAAAATCTTAAGAGATAGGGTTTCAAAGAACCTAGAGAAAATGAGAAAACCTTAAAGTGTTACCTGTTTTAACCGGAAAAGTTATATATCTTACTCGAACGGCCTGAGGTGGCCGAAAAATGGCATGAAGGACCATGGGTAGGAGTTGAACTGCTCCAGGTTCACCTGAGGACCTTAGGGTAGTGTCAAACCGGCGTGGGGTGAAGCAGGGACCAAGAGATGATGAGAGGCCATGGTTTCCAGTGAGGGAGGTGGCCGGAGAAGGTGGACAAGGTCCATCGAAGAGGAGGGGAAATGAGAAGGTTCTAGAGAGAACCAGAGATAGAGAGAGGGAGATAGAGAGACCGGTTGAGAGAGAATAAGAGGGGGGAATGAGAGATGGGGGTAGTCATTAGGGTTTAATATGGTATGGGGGAATCTGGACCAGTTGATTAGATTTGATCAACGGTCCAGACTGGACCAGGGATTGGGTCAGGTATGGTTTGAGTTTGGGCTTGGGTCTGGTGGGTTATTTAATTGGGTTAGAGGTCCGATTGGATTTAGGCTAGAATTTAAATAGGGAGTGGATAATTGTTAAATACCCAATTAAAATTAAATAAATAATTAATAAAAACAACTAATAATTAGATAAAATGAAATTAGAGCTAAGTAGATGAAATTAAGGTAATTAACTAATATTTAAAATACAAAAGGACCGATTATTGAATTAAAATAACATAAAGTGTACAATTAGGCTATAATTGCAAAATTATTGTAATTATAGCCAAACAATACTAAATTAGCTAATTTGTGAAATAATTAAATCCTAATAGGATTAAAAATGATATATTGAGCTAAGAGATACTTTGAAATTACTTGTAATATAATTTATGAATAATTATTGGATATAAAGTACTGAATAAATTAGAAAATAAAATGATAATAATATGAAAAATTATGGAAATATACCAATTATTATAAAAAGTGATTTTGAAGGCATATATGCAACTTTAAAAAATAGTTTGAGGAAAAACTGTGTATCAACAACTGCCTTACCTGAATTCTGTGCAGCATACTAAGCTAGAATTTCTTGTTTGCCTTAATATGGAATTTGCCATTTCTGAATATTTTCCTGTTGCTGCTGTGTATTTACATTGAGACTACGGATGTGGGATTCCGGTAGATCCCCCTGCACAGTTATATGGAACTACGGGAATGCACCCGATAGATTCCCCTAGTACAGGATATTTACATAAGGACTACGGAACAGGATTCCGGTAGATCCCCGCGCACTATGAGTTGGACTATGGGACGAGATCCCGGAGATCCATTGGATATGTATATTTGGGACTACAAGATGGTATCCTGGGAGATCCCCGATTGTTATTTTGGTGTTGAGCCATATTTCTTTATGTGTTTACCTTGTCTCTGTAATAGTTGTTGTTGCCCTTTATATCTTGTGTTACTTTTATTGCTGTACTTATTTATATTGTTCTATTCTACACTGTTGAACTTTATATTTTATTTAACCTCAGTAGGGCCCTGACCTTCCTCGTCACTACCCGACCAAGGTTAGGCTTGACACTTACTGAGTACCACAGTGGTGTACTCATGTCCTTTCTGCGCATATTTTTCATGTGCAGATCCAAGTACTTCGACTCAGTCCTATCACCCTTGAGGCGAGACGACTGCTCCAGAGACTTCGAGGTATATCTGTCGCGTCCCAGATCGAGGAATCCCTTTCTATTATCGTTTTTAAGTATTAGCCCTTCTGTATTTCTTTTCTTTGTTAGATATTCAAAGGCTTGTGATTTCATGAGATTCCGGGTTTTGGGAAAGTGTATTAGTTTTTGAGAAGTTGTATTGTATATGCCGAACGTCATTTTAAATACTATTTCATTCGGTTATTTTGGCTTTTAATTATTTCTTCCGCAAGTTTCGTTTATTTTTCGCATTTGTTAGGCTTACCTAGTCGTAGAGACTAGGTGTCGTCACGACAGTTCACGGAGGCCGAACTGGGGTCGTGACAGTATAATATTTTAATTTGAAATACAATATTCAAACTAAACGTACGATAATATTTTAATTGAAAAATCCAAACCTAGCTTACCACAATATTCCAATAAAGAGTACAATATCCAAACTAAACATACCATAATATTTTAATTTGGACAATAAATATTCAAACGAAATATACCAAAATATTCTAATTTAGAAAATCCGAACCTAGCTTACCATAATTAATATTCTAATAAAAAGTACTATATACAAACCAAATATACCACATTATTCTAAATAAGAATATAATATTTAAATAGAATATACTACAATATTCTAATTTGGAATACATTTTTTAAATTAAGCATTCACAATATTCTAATTTGGAATACAGTATCCAAATGAAACATACCACAATATTTTAATTTGTAAAATAGTATTCAAACCAAACATACCATAATATTCTAGCTTGGAATACAATATACTAACAAAATACACTATAATATTTTAATTTGTAATACAATATTCAAGCAAAATATACTACAACATTCTAATTTGAAATACATTATCCAAATCAATCATATATTTTTCTAATTTGGAATACAATATTCAAACTAAACATGGTACATTATTCTAATATGGAATACAATATTCAAATCAAATATATCACAATATTCTAATTTGGAATATACAGTATTATATTTTAGAATATAGTAGGTATACTTGGTAAAATAAATTTATAAAGTATACATACAAAGTAAAATAAATATTTTAATTATATATGATGTTATCTGATATTTTTAATGAGTATATCGCGTAAATTATTCTTAAAAAATAATATTTGGTTTAAAACTGGTCCCGAAATGGGGGAAAAAAAAAAGAAAGAAGAAGAAGCAACTGAAGGTCGGTAGATTATGAGTACGTGGGACAAAGTGTCATGGACGGCGATGCCGTTATTGAAAAGCTAGGGGTCGGTCCGAACCAACATCTGTATTTGTACATTTTCCAAACTAGATGTGTTTATAATGTCTTTGGTGTCCCCACGTTTTTTTATGTTTATAATGCCTTGCCAAAATTGTTGGAGGTGGAAAGAGAAATATCCACGTCCCACTCTGAAACTTTCTTTATCTTGACCTTCCAATTTTTTTATTGAAAAGGTATTTTTTTGGGGGAGATCAATGAACTGATGAAGTTATATCAAGATTTAACTTAACAATGACAATCTAGGCATAATAATGGGAGAAATTCAAACATAACCATGATCATTTACAAATAGTCATAGTTTTAAAAGTAATTGAAATTTAACTACTTTTTATGTAAAAATAAATCTGAATGAAAATACTGTTCAAAATTCGAAAAAATACTCCGGCATAATATACTGGAGTTCCAGTATAATATACAGGTCCAGCATAATATACTGAAGTTTGGAACAACGATGCTCCAGTCTCCAGTATATACTGGAGCCAACAAAGTATACCGGTCCAGCATAATATGCTGGAAGTTCATACACAGGTACACCGAACTCCACTATATTATACTGGACCAGTCTCTGTTGCAGTAAAATAGTGGCTATTTTTGAATGACTTGACAAACGCTGACTATTTTTGAATGACCAATCTGAAAATTGGCTAGACCATGCTATTTTTACCATAATAATATGGTATATAACATAATAATAGTCCAAGTCATCAAATCCGTAATCATATACTACTAATAACAAAATCCTATATAATTCATAATTAAATAACTGTACTATTTAATAATTTTTTTATATAAAAATATTGTTGGAGCAAAAGTTAATGGGTTCAACGAACCTGTGTCCGAGCTTCTAGCTCGACCCCTACCTATTGGGCATGGTAATCTCGGTCAGTCTTTTAGAAAACGGGAGCACGAGGCAGGACATTTTGCTTAACGTCGGGCGAGGCGTAAGCCTTGAGACATGAGACGTACGCCCCATAAATCTTTAAAAAAATTAATTTATAAATTAATAAAATAGCATAATAATCACAAAAAATATATAAATTACATTAAAAGGGATTAAATAACTTATAAAAATATAATATCTAGCATTTTCTTCTATAGATAAAAATTAACTATAACGTCTTATCTTTCGAACAATTAAAAAATTATGATTTCTTAAGAAATATTATCACACTACACATTTTACCTCTCTAAAAATTAATAATCAATAAATTTTATTAAGATTGTAATTTAATATATTACGCCTTAGGAATAAATATAAGTTTGCTTGCAAATACCAAAATAATAAGAGTCTTATAATTTTGGGAGACATATAACTAAGATTTGAAGACTATGGTAAGTGAACATGTAAATACGACTATCTATTTTTAGAAAAAAAATATTCTAAGTGATCTTTTCCATCTCGATATTCTCAATTAGTAAATATGCAATACTCAATTTTTGTATTTCTATAAATGGATAGAACTTTAATCATTCACATATTAAAGAATTTTGAGTGTCGACAGTGCTAATTAGACATAGGCAAGCCCCGAGCGTTAGGCGTGTTTCGGGAGAATAATCGGGCATTTGCTGCATAAGCATCACAGAACTGAACCCCACACGTAAGCCTAAGGCGTATTGATAGTGCCCATCATGGGCAGAGCTAGAGTGTCGGATGCGGATTTGGTCGAACCCAGTAGCTTTAGTTCGAATCATATATTTATCTTAAAAAATTCATTGAATATGTATAAATTATTAATCTAGAACCCAGTAACTTTAAACGATTAGAATCTCAAGCCCATAAACTTAAAATATTGATCCGCCTGTGGTGCCCGTCCCCGAGACGAGTCCCAAAATGGCTTTAAAAACACTGAAATATTGAAAAAGACAACTTGCAGGGACTAAAATATTTGAAAAGGAGAGTTGAGCAGGGATACATAAACTAAATTCCAATAGCCAATGAATATGAACACAAATCTTAGGCAGGAAACGAAGAAACATTGAATCTTAAACATCAACTGTGTAGGCAGCCAAACAATTCAGCGTTGAATAAGGGTCACTTTCACCTGTAATCCAAGTAGCGGTCTTTGATTTTTTCTTCTCTCAATTATAAATTCCTAATTAAAAAAAGAAAAGAAAAAAAAAACCCAGATAGAACAAACAGAAAAAGAATTCAGAAAAGAGATATTTTATTATTTAATTTACATGAACAGAAAAGGAATAGGAAAATCCAAAAAAGACGCCTTTTTTTTCCGTTTCTTTACCAGAACCATAAAGCATATTCTTTCCTTTACTAGTCCCTTTCCAATTTTTCATATCAAAAACCCTAATGTACTTTTGCATGCATTTTCAATCTTTGTGGAAAAGCAATCTCAGTATCTAATTTTCTTGATTTGCCCCAGTTTCCATCTTTCTGTTTGCTCCTTTCAGGTTGGTTCTTTTCTGTATTTATATGTTTTTGTTCATTGATCATGTTTGATTTGTGTCTTTGATTACAAGAGCTGGAAATTACTAACCAATGTTATGATTTAACTGGGGTGAAAATTGATTTTGCTGTAATGTATTGATGCTATTTTAGTTTTTTTTTTCCTTTTTTTGAGAATTTCTTAGAATTTTTATTGGTTAAAGTTGCAATCTTTATGTTATTTTCGTTTGTAATGGATCTTTCTTTTATGATGATAGTGTCCGGTCCAGTTCGTGCGCACCTCTACTATTCCATCGTACCTGTTTCCTCCCACCACCTTATAATGCCTCTTAATTTTCTTGTTTATTGTATATAGCTCCTCCAAGAATTTGCCTTTTTCATGAAAAACCTTACATATGTATGTTGTAATTGCTATAAGGTTCTGTGTTAACCTTTGTTTAAACTCTGGATCTTCTCACCTAGTACATGTTTGATGATATTTCACCTTTTCCACTTGAATTATAACTTGGGCGGATTCTTCTGGTGTGCTGGTGTCTTAGTTAATTTTCTTTCATGTGAATGCGTTGCTGGAAACAGAGTTTACTTTAACTACTTTGTATTACTTGCCTGAGTCTTGTTTATATGGTTTATGAGGCTACGTGTTTCTATAATATGGTGTGGATGCCAGCTAATGCTGTTTGTCCTAGTTTGCCTGGTGCATTTGGCTATTTGCATTGTTCTTTTAATTCATTCTGTGTGGACCAATGTTTTCTAAGTTGAATCAATACTTGAGCAGGTGATTTCTGCCTGTATCTGTCTACATTCAGTAGTGATTGGGGGCTACGAGGCCCTTGAAGGAGCTGATCAGAATCAGTAAAAATGCGGAACAACTTGTCATTTTCCATGGATGGTAATGGGGGTTCATCGGAAATGTTCCCTATAGATCCTCTCATGCCATATGGATTTGGGACGGATTTTCTCTCCCATATTTCATTGATTGTTGGCGGTTCTAGAAATTTATATGCACCTGGGAGTCAGGCACTTCAAGAAGCTTTCAAGTGCTTTTCAAAATATGCTGGTGCGCTGCTAGTCTGGTTTGCCAGTGGATCAAACTCCCAAGTTAATAACCAAATATCAGGTAGTCATCAGGGTTCAAGAACCACCAGGTCTAGAATGTCAATTCAAGCACAACAAACAGCTTCAAATAGACATAATTTGATGGAACTCTTCTGGCAATCAAGATGCCAAGGGAAATTTACCATCCCTTTGATATTTAGTGAGATTTCAAAGTTCACATTGAAGCAACTGCGCAAAGAAGCCAAACAACTTCAATCAATTCCTCTGCTCTCACTAGCTGCTGCTTTAGTACCTCCATTTGACAATTTGTAAGCTTTTCTTCTCAATAAATTTCACGGTGAACTAATTTAACTTGGTTCTCTGACGGGAAGGCTATGTTAAAATACATATTACCTCCACAGGAAGAAAAAGAAAAAGAAAAAGAAAAAGAAAAAAAGAATCTCATTTGTGTTTTGGCCTTCTGATTACAATACTCAGTTTTAGTTTTGTATCTTTGCTTCGGTTTTATAATTGGTGTGATTGCTTCTGCCCTTCTTTTTATCTTTCCTAAGCCGAGGGTCTTTCGGAAACAACCTTTCTGCCTTCTTGAAGGTAGGGGTAAGGTCTGCGTACATACTACCCTCCCCAGACACCACTTGTGGGATTACACTGGGTCTGTTGCTGCTGCTGTTGTTGTTGTTGTTGTTGTAGTATTTGTGTTTTGACTACTACCTTTTGCACTGAAGTTCTTATAATTGCTTTTGGTCGAATGAATGATAATCAGCTCTGGGGATGTTCTAGCTGTCCAACTGGATGGTGGTGCTATGGAAACACAGAGCGGTGAGGATCAACAGCCCTGTGAGGTTGAGCACCGGGGATGTGATAATTCATTTTTCCAGAATTTAGATTGGTCTAGACATGCAATTGAGCCCAGAACGGGTATTGAATTTCCTACTATCTTGGACAACCTAATAGCTGGGGAGAAAAATTCCAGTTTCACATCAGAGGTAAACAAACATGAAGTATTGGTATTCAACTGATTTGTTTTTTCTTGTGATACTATGATGTTCTACGATTTAGCTCTTCATACTTGTTTGGGTCATTATCCTGCAATTATTTCGATTGTTCAGCTGAAAATGCACCACTTTGACCAGACTGATGAAAACGTGTTCATTTTGTTATGACTATTTGATTTTAGGCTTCAATCTTCTCTAGACATCTGAGTAAGAGAAGACATACAGAAAAAAGTACACACTCGCAGAAGAACAGGAAAAGGGCAATATATTTCAACTTTGCGATGTGGCAACATACAATACCACATATTAGTGAATCTAACAGTGAGAACATTACTATATTCAACAGTTTGGTTAGACCTGTAACCTTGGAAAAGCAGTTAACTATTCTTTTCTCAAAAAATAGAGCAAAAAAGGCCGTTAACAATTCTTTGATAACTTGTGTATGGTTAATGTTAGTCAGTTTGGTGGGCGATATATTAGAAAGAGCCATCGGTATCCGAAAACCTAAATCCGGAAAAGAATAAGATAAATGCCGTGTAAGAGAAATACGACAAAAGCAATTAAAGTGAATTTGGTACTTTTGGTGTTTTCTTCAGCTATGCCCGGATCGTAAACAGCTACTGCTTCACTTTTCTCCTTCAGCATCATAATTTTAAGGGAAAAAGTTAAATCTTAATTCCACTTCCTTGTTTCTGGATGACAATGCCCTTTTGCTCTATTCACTATTTACATAGACAAGACATTAGTGAGAAGTTAAAGCGGTAAAAGTAGACATTGTAAAAATCTTGCATGACATTTCCAAAACTTAACACTATGATATTATTTGACTATCCTAGCAATGTTCCGAGAAAATGTAATCTTGAATTCTCTCACCAGATTTCCATTTCCCATACGATCTGACAAATCTTAATCTGAGCATAATTTGTTTTAGACAGTTTTATGCTGCAGTTATGAATTTAGCCTAGTATTTGCAAGTATCCTGTAGCCAATAGAAGTTTGAATTGACTTCTGCTTGAATTTCAGGTCCTTGTTGGGACTGGATCCAGAATAATGAAAATTATCAGAATTAAATCTCTGAAGGTTTATGCATTTGGCTTCTGTAAGTTCCGGCTCTTCTCTAGACTGCCCTAAGCTCTTACCAAGTTCGAAAGTTCTGTCTGCAGAGCTTAACTATCATTTGTTATGTATAGATGTCCATCCTTTTGATGTCTGCCAGAAGTTGGGATGGAAATATGCCTCAGTTCCTTTTTGTGAACTGAACAAACAGCAAGACTTTTATCGGGATCTTCTCAGGTATTCTTTTATTGCTCGCATCCCAATGCCTTTGGAGTTAAATACTTGATCTTCTGGACATCTTTTCCTTAACTTTTGCCATGGTCCTGACATTGTCATTATGGAATCTGGCACAACTTTAATCAGGTGTTATTTTGTCTCTGAAGATAATTTTAAAATTGGTTAGTGCTTAAGTTTGCACATTCTTTCTGATAGTTAATTTGTGAATCTACATTGCTTGTTTTGATGTTTGGATTTTCAGATCCTACTGTAGTAATTGATTGTCCATATCTTCGTGTGATATATTTTCTTTTCCTGTGCTGGTAAGATGCAGCTATAAAGCGTATTGTACAGTGGGACCTCAATTCTGCTCATTTGAGAATTAACCCAGCTCCTTTCGCGTCATTTCTTTTGCTGTTTTGATAGTCCATATTCTCACTCCTTTTCCAAAAACCTATTTTTATCCTAAGCCATTAATGTAGCTTTTTTTTTTTTTCCTTTGTTCTTATATCCGTTGTGTTTGGGCCAGCTTATGTGCACATCGACTAATTCCACGGGCTACCTGCTATCTCCCACCAACACAGGTACCTGGTAACTCTGTCCACCAAGGCTTAGACATTTGGGAAGGAATCACCCGGCGTTTTGCATCCATTGCCATTTATGTAGCTTTTCCTCTCTTGTTTTTCTGTTCCTCCTTTTCATCTAAGCTTCTCCTGTCTCTTTCTCCCCTTGCTTTCACCAGAAACCTTTTACTAGTATAAACTGTGAAACTGGTGACTTCATGGGTAATGATCATATCTCTGCCCATCAATGATTTAGATTGTAGTTATCGTTGTTATTTTGCTACTCCCACCAATTATAGAACAGTAGCCAAATTATGTGATTTAACACTATACTGAATATTTATTTGCTGTTGGGACTGAAGAAAACCTTTCTGCTGTAAATGTGCTTTAATTTTACTTCCAAATGTGTGACTGCAAGTGGTTTTTCTGTGAATAAAACTACAAAATGTTAGTTATCCTTATGATGGCTCCCCCACCCCCAAAGAAAAAGAACAATAAGGAAAGAAAAAGACAATGTTAAGTGTGTCAAGTTGAAAGGTGTTGGATTTTTTCCCCACAAATGGTATTGTATGGTTCGTTTGTTTATTACCGCCTTTACACCTAATCTTTTTATGGCTATACTTGCACAGTTGCATATGCCATTTTGTTTATGGAGTGATTAGAGTTTGGCTATTGTTTCCTCTCACCAATTTTGTTGGCTGTGCTGCAGGGAGGATATTAGCATGACTGTTAGGCTTGTTGTTAGCTGCAATGGAATCAAAATCAACACAGTCCGAGAGTATGTTGAATTCCTCTTCAGATTTTGAAAAGCTTTACCCCCATTGTTTCACATTGAACATTGCTCTGTCTCACATAAAATCTTGTTATTCAAAATCAAATAGTTCACTATTTCTTGAATTCTTTTCAATATTATTTGGCTAATTAGTTAAATATGACTTACTTCCCACTTCTTGATATTGAAAAATTGATAACTTTTAGGTTTTCACTTGTGACCTCATCCTGTTGAATCGATTTCTAGAAGCTTTCTTTTCTCATCTTGATAATCATCTCGATGCAATTAATGATAATTGAATTTCACATTGAGAAGCGTCTTGAAACTTGCATTTACTATAAAGTTGAAGATAGCATGACCTGTGTTCTGTCAATTAAAGGCATGACCGCTGCATCTATGTTCGGAATTGTATTTCACTTTCATATTTGGATGTGTAGTAAAAATATTCTGTATTTACTGAGACAGAAGCATCCAGGGGCGGATCTAGCCTTTTGACTCTGGGTTCAATTAAACCCATAACTTTTGATGCGGAACATATATTTACGTGTAAAAATCCACTAAAATTGCAAAAAGCAGTGTATATGAACCCCTAATTTTTAAAAGTACAACGAGTTCAATAATAAGAACCTTAAAGGCTAAACCCATAAAGTTTAAATCCTGGATCCGTCTCTGGAAGCATTCCAACTTAATTACAAGTGTCTCATGACTGACATTTCCTAACGCATGGAAGTCTTCATCTTTGCCATTATTATACTCGTTCTCAACTCTGTTTTCAATTGCCACTTTCTGCAGTGTTTTTGAGAAATCTCTTCGAGCTCGGCTGGTAAAGGTTAGTCCAACAAGCGTCTTCCACAAAAAGTTCTTTTTCCTAAACATTTACTTGCTGCTAGAGAAGAAAAAAACGCCTCGACACTGACATTCTTTGTTTCCCTGCACAGACAAATCCTGATACCGATTATCGCTGTCTAGAAACATTTGGTTCCATGTTCTCGCAAGATATTCATGTGCAAGCAGTAAGCAAGCTATAACCTCCCCACCTTCCATTTATTCCAGGGTTGCCTTTTCATCTATTATACATGACTTGAAAATTTCAGGGTACAACAATCAATTTTCGACGAACAGCTGATGGGTACCTAATTACTGAGAGTGAGTGCACTGATATCTAAGAAGATAAACTCTGACACTTGCTTATTCTTTTTAATAAGGGAATTAGGCAAAAAATCTTGTGTTTCTTACTATAAGACTGCTATTCTTTGCAGTCGGAGGAAACAATATCGGAGCAGTTCAGAGTAGAGAATTGTGTAGTAAGTGAACTGTCATCTTGATTTATTTCCTGGCAGTTGTGGATATACTGCGCATAGTGGCAAGATATTGATTCTTGGAACTAACTAGAAGGATAAAATGAAGAAAATAGACGGGGAAAAGGAAGTGAGATTTACGCTTGATATTCTTGTTTTTTCAGGGGCATTTTTTGATATGTACATTGGCGACGTTCCTATATGTGAGGAAACTAAAGAAGAGATCGGGAAAAATGTTGCAAGTATCTTAAGGGGGTGTTAAAAAGATGCGGTTTTATCTTTCTGCTGCCACAAGAGTTTACTTCTTGTGGTATGTGACTTTACGATGCAGTGATTAGGGAAGCATAGCGTTCCAATTATTTGGACATAAATGTCAAAATGAACGAAAAATTTCACGAGGAAATGAAGAATAATTGATTGTTAGGGTTAATATATGCAGAACCCTTTTATTTTAGGCAGGGTTCTTATATTTAAAATTCGTTGAGAATTAGTTGGAAAACAAGATTATTTGTAGCCTTGTTGGAGTACAGCCATAATAGAGCTGTCTCTGCCAACTGTTGTAAATTTAGCTTTTAAGGTTTATATGAACTTAGAGAGAGCTTGTTCTGCATTTTGACTTTTAAGCTTCTCTCCTATTCTGTATAGTATTGGTTTCCTTTGGTTTATGCATCTGTGGGTGCTAATGCAACAATCTGCTATTTAAAGTTGTCAACCTTCTATTTTTTCTCCGATTAATGTAGTAATGTACAAGAAACTGTTTCACCATGCTGAAAATCTTAAAATCGTTACATGCTCAAGACAGAAGAATCAAGATGTTCGAACTGTTTTTTGCAACAAAAGTAAAAGTTTACTTTGTTTTGATAATTTGGGGGGGGGGGGGGGCAGCCATGGATGACTGGTAAAGTTGTCTCTATGTGACCTATAGGTTAGGAGTTCGAACCGTGGATCAGGCTTTGACCCATGCATTAAGGCTACATCACACCCCTATACCCCTTGAGATGCAACCTTTCTTAGGACCCTTGCCTAAATGTGATGTTTCGTGCATCAGGCTGTCTTTTTTTTTATTTTGATCAGTTAATTTTGAAGGACAACATGATATATAGAACTTCAAACAACAGGCTGATGGTTTTGTTTTCTTAATACTGCCTATTATCCCCTAGCTTGTTTCATGATTTAACAAGTTTAATTACCGAACGGCGTAATAATTCAATTTAGTGTTTATACAGAGAAATACAAGCAAAAATGTGGCAACAAATCTGTTCAATTCTGCTGATCTCATGGCCTTTGCCAAACTACAGTTTAATGATATGTTCGCCTTAGCAATTTTCTGATTCTTTTTTACATAATCAATCATACCACTTAGCGTACAAATTTTGAAAGTAGTCTTTTACCTGGTATGGAAACTTTCCAAGAATAATATATCGAGTGTAATCCCACATAGTGGGGTCTGGGGAGGATAATTTGTACATAGACGCTAACCCTACCTTGTGGAGGTAGAGAGGCGTTTCCAAGAGACCATCGGCTCAAGAAAAGCAAATACATGATTAATGTTTTGGGTACAAGACTCCTATGCTTTTTCTTCTGTCACAAGTATGTCTCCAGAAAAAAAAGTGGTTGATTTGGCCATAAGCTTTGTTTATGGTACAACAAGAAGTTACCAAATCCTAATGAGCTTTTAGGAGCCATTTTAAGTGGCCCCGGTCTCAATGAAAACTTTGAAGATACTCCATCAAGTTTAGCCATGTTTGAGTCTACAACTAGGTACGATCAGTAACATATGCAGAATTTTGCAAAAATGGCCATCCGACCTATTATCACAACTAGGTTTTACTTCTTGCCCCATATTCGGACGCACCATTACCAGCCTTGACTATATAAATTGAGTACAAGTTCATTCTGGAAGTTTCTTAAAATTTTGCAGATCTTTTTGTAGTTTGTATATAGGGATATAAGCCTTGTATGGTTGGTTGTACTACAGCATATATTATAAGCTCAAGTTTTAGTAGATCTTTTGTACAGTAGAGATTACAGTAATCTTGATTCTATGAAACAAACCTTCGCAAGTATTCTACTAATTAAATCATTCTTGGCTAATAAAATATTCAAGGGTTCAATTATGAACAGATGATAAACCAAGGAGCTGTTATTCGATATGTCTGCCGAGGAGGAAAACATTTATCTGAGGACTGAGGTTTCAAATAAGAGTTGCAAAGTGTATGGAAGTGGGACTTTTAGTTACGCCAACGAAGAGGTTTGTTCTTGGAAAGATCTTCTTAACGGATTGGAGAAGAAGAAGAAGAAGAAAAGAACTTTGTAATTGTTAAGTTGTGACTATTTTTTAGTTGGTTTGCAATTTTGTTTATATTTAAATTAATAGAACTAATTAACAGGAGATATTTGTGAAAATCAACAAGTAATATGTCCTATTTGTGAAAGAGTTTGAGTATCCAACTCAAAACTTTAAAGTAATCGATAGAGTGAACGAGAATATTATAAATCCCTTTTACAAAACCATTATACAACTAATAAGGGATACATGTATTCACTAACACTCTCTAATACGTGTAACTCAGTTTCAAAATTTACGTGTGAACTGAATATTTAGCTTTTTTCTATTTCTTAGAAATTTTAAGTATGCTTGAAGTAAGAGAGTTGGCTAAAGAGCTAGGTTAGAGCAAAGTAGGCTTTGTGAAAACAACCTTACAATATTTTAGCTCTGATATTACGTGAAGGTATTTGAGCATCCAATCCAAGATATTAAGACAATGGATAAATTAACGGAAAATATATTTGGCCATACTAATAATGGCCCAAATGTCCAGAATGGGGGCATTGTGGTAACTTTGCACAGTTTTTAAAGGCATAATGGATAATTGAGCATTTTTGTTTTTCATCTCTACCGTTTAGCAGTTTTTTATTTCAATTCACTTTTTTCAAACAACTCTCTCTCATTATTTTAATTGTATTACCTTCTCAAGACCTCTTTCACATATACACATGCATGGTTACATCCTTTTCCATAAAGCACTCAATGCACAGATACACATACTATACCAAACGAAATATATTGAAATATACACATAGTATGCCAGAGGAAATACGTATACATTTAAACTACTATATTCATCTTGCATTGGTCACTTTCTAACCCTAAACTCTTAAATATATAGTGCTTCACGTAAGAAGTTTTTTCAGCCCCTATTTCTTTTCTATCTTTATTTTCTCCTTCTTCATCTCTTATCTTTCTTTTAGTGTTAAGGGTTAGATTAAGGAATGGGGGACGAGAAGAGGAATAATGATTCGAAAGTCTATGTTGTATTTCGTGGTAAGAGGCCTGAATTATACAACTCTTGGCATCAGTGTGCTTGCATGGTTACTAGTGTCAAGGGTAGCATCTTCCAGGCTTCAAATAGTATGATGAGTTCAGAAAAAGTTGTCAAGCTGAGAATATATTGGCATCGAAGGTGTATGTGGTATTTCATAGTAAGAGGCCTGGATTATACAACTCTTGGTGTGAATGTGCTCATATGGTTATAGCTTTCAAAGGAAGCATCTTCCAGTCTTTCAAATCTTATGATGAAGTTATAACAACATTCAATGAATTCCAAGAAGAAAATGTTGATAGTGAAGAACTATCTTCAAGTTCATTTGTAGATGAAAGTGGTGCAAGTATTGAAGGTGACAATGGAGCAAGTGTTATTTCATCTATGTTGTTAGCTGGAATATTTGTAGGGATAAAGATATCAAAAAATTATTCAGTTTGATTATTAATAAAATTATTTTCCCCCTTATGAACTGAATATTTTGTCTATATTGTTGGATCTTAATTGAAAAGTTTAGTTCTAAGTATCAAATTGTTATCATCTGACTAGATGTTAAGTAGTTATAAGCATTAGATTCATTTTACACCTATTTTATACCTTACTATATTGATCCATGATATTCATCAGATTGTGGATACTGTCTGGAATGTTAGATGAACTTTCCACATTTGTTTCATTCTGGACTAATGTAGTAATGTCAGATTTTGGACATTGTTTGATTCATCACTCAAAAATTCCTTCTTTTGACAAGAACTTGGGAAGTTTGCTTCATAAGTACTTTTTCTCTTCTCAACTATCTTCAAGTATTTTACATATTTCTTGACAATACATTTTTCTATTGTCCAAGGTTGGTGTCAAAAGTTCAATTTGCTTTCTTAATTTGATAATAATTGACCACCTTTAGAGGACTTAATTAATATAAATAAATGTTACTCGTCGTTCTTTCATTGCATTAGGCATCAAACAAACAACTGCACTTTTGAAGACAATTGGACTATTCTTTTAACTGGCATCAAACGATCCTTTAAGTATAAAAAAAGATTCAAAGACATTATAATATAGTTTCATTAATATGAAATTTTATAACATCACCAAAATATAATAAGATCAAAAAACATTATAATATAATTTTATTAATATGAGATTTTATAACATTACCAAAACATAATAAGATCAATAAAAACATCACTATAAGGGGTATACAACTTCATAGATTATTAGAAAAACATCACCATAGGCAAAAGACAACTTGAGAGAAAACTTTATAATGCATGGACTACTCAATATTCTGGGTCACCGAGAAAGACTTGGTGGTCTTGGAGGCGGATTCAGTGTCACTAGTGATCACAATAATAGAATTGCTCTTGGCTCCATTATAGACGGATGATGTGGGCATATCATCAAGCATGGTATAAATTGCAGTAAGCATATTCTCCTCCAACATGACACTTTTTAGGTAATCAATGCTTGAGTCACGAACCAGCCTCTCAAGCAATTCATTAGCTTCGTGATTCAGCTTAGTAAAGTCGCGCTTAAGATCCTGGTACAAAATATTATGACTAACGGGTGAACCATGTTGTGGCTGTTCAACAACTTTCTTGATTGGAGTCCTATCCATCGTTATGCTTAGATGTAGTAATAGTTTCAGTTTGTTCGTTTTATGTAGTGTGATGACCCAAATGGGTCATCTTGTGTTTTAGAATTCGAATCTGGGTTCCGAGGCCTTGAAAACCTCATTTCCTTCCACCTCGATTTACGTGTGCAGTCCGAGCACGTTTCCGGAAAGCTTTTATGTGAAATTTAAGAAAAATATTGAAATTTACCTTTAAAATTGATTAAAATTGACTTTGGTCAATGTTTTTCCTATACGGACCCGGACCTGTGATTTGACAGTCCCGTCGGGTCCGTAAAAAATATGGGACTTGGGCGCATGTCCGGAATCGACTTCCGAGGTCCCTAGCCCGAGAAATGAATTTTTGAAGAAAATTATTTGCTGGAAAATATAAGAGTTTTTGGAAAAGAAATAGTGTGTAATCTCGTTAGTATCGGGACCATATTTTGGTTTCGGAGCCCGGTACATGTTTGATATAGTATTTAAGTCGTTTCTGTAAAATTTGGTGAAAAACGGAAGAGATTTGATATAATTCGCACCCTTGGTTGACTTATTTTGTGAAGTTAACTATTGAGACTTATCATTGTTGGGTATTGACTCAAGTTGAGACTTATTTTGTGAAGTTAACTGTTGAAACGAGGTTGGTTATAACTGATTCCCTTGTCGGGATGTTATTGTTTCTATTGTTTGGGTGAGGAAGAGTGTAAATCACGAAGGGTGATGCCGTGCACGATATTGTGAGAGAGTGTTAATGCACGAAGGGTGATGCCGTGCCATATCCAGTGAATGTTAATGCACGAAGGGTGATGCCTGCCTATTTCTGTGAGTGTAAAGCACGAAGGGTGATGCCGTGCTATGATTATGAGAGAGTAAAAGCACAAAGGGTGATGTCGTGCCGTTTCTGTTGATTTCAATGGTGAGGACGAGAGTAAAAGCACGAAGGGTGATGCCATGCACTTGTTATTGTGTTATCATTTCTGTTGGTTCAAAGTTGAAATTTACCTTGCTTCTTCACTTTATTACTGTCAGAATTTGATATTCCCCTCAACATGTTTCCCTTTCCCTTCTTTATTTGTTTAATTATGTTATTATTGTTTCTTGTATATGATTTAACTGCACAGGTTTATATGTTTGTCGTGTCCCAGCCTCGTCACTACTTTGCCGAGGTTAGCTCGACACTTATCAGTATATGGGGTCGGTTGTACTGATACTGCACTCTGCACTTTCTGTGCAGATTTCGATGCTGGACCTCGTGAGTAGTGTTGAGGTTGCTGTCTTCAGTCCACGAGAGACCCAAGGTAGATTTGCCGGCATTCGCAGACCCTGGAGTCCCCCTTCCCCCTATTTTGGATTATCTGTCTCTTTCCATTTCGAGAACAGTTGTAATTCTTTTAAACCAGTATTTGTAGAACTTCTTAGACGTTTGTGAATTATGATACCAGATCACTAGGGTAGACATGTATTGGAGTATTTTGAACTGTATAACACTTCCGCAATTTATATATGTTTAGCTTTAGTTATTATTTGTTTATTTTTAGGTTAATTGTTAATGTGTTAAAATTGTAATTGTTGGCTTGCCTAGCATTCAAGAGTTAGGCGCCATCACGATCTCGATAGTGGGAAATCCAGATCATGAAAAGTTGGTATCAGAGCACTAGATTGCCTAGCTCTCACAATTCACAAACAAGCTAGATAGAGTCTGAGGGATCGGTACGGAGACGTCTATGCTTATCCCCCAGAAGCTACAGAGTTTAGGAATAACTTCACATCTATTCTTCTCTATCGTGCGATTTGACTTCTTAATGCTAATTGAACTTCTGCTTTGTTCTTTCACAGATGGCGAGAACACATACTGCTTCATCCGTTGATCAGCAGCCCGAGCCCCTAGTG
The DNA here is from genome assembly GCF_000715075.1 of Nicotiana tabacum. Classification (NCBI taxonomy): domain Eukaryota; kingdom Viridiplantae; phylum Streptophyta; class Magnoliopsida; order Solanales; family Solanaceae; genus Nicotiana; species Nicotiana tabacum. The sequence continues at coordinate 44,187,254 of NC_134080.1, read as the reverse complement.
GCAGCTCCTACGAGGGGCAGAGGACGAGACCGAGGTCGTGCTATAGGCTGAGTCAGGGGTAGGGCTCAGCCTAGAGCTCGAGCAGCAGCACCAGCAACAGAGCCTCAGGTAGAGTTTGAGGATGAGGTTCCGGCCCATACCGTTCTAGCAGGGCCAGCTCAGGTTCCGGAGGGGTTCATCGCTACCCCAGTACTTCAGGATGTTTTGGTCCGTCTAGTGGGCCTTATGGAGAGTGTCACTCAGGCAGGCATACTTTCTGTAGCACCAGCCATCTCTCAGGCTGGGGGAGGAGCACAGACTCCTGCTACTCACACTCTGAAGCAGATGACTCCCTAGTTCCAGACTCCAGCAGCTTAGCCAGTAAAAGTAGCTCAGCAGTTGCTTCGGCTTAGGCCGCTGGTGGATCATCTATATTTTCTGAAGCTTTATTGAGGTTAGATAAGTTCACCAAGATTTTCCCGGTTCATTACATAGGGTCAGCTTTTGAGGACCCTCAGGATGATCTTGACTGCTGCCATGAGGTGTTGCGGAACATAGGGAGAGACCAATGGGGTCGACTTTGCTGTATTCCAGATGATAGGGTCCGCCAAGAGATGGTGGAATGATTTTGTGTTGACTAGACCAGTTGGTTCACCTGCCTTGACTTGGGACCAGTTCTCTCAGCTATTTCTCGAGAAGTTTCTTCCTGTCACTCAAAGAGAGGACTACCGCAGGAGATTCGAGCATCTTCAACAGGGTTCTACGACTGTCACCCAGTATGAGACTAGGTTTGTTGATTTGGCTCGTCATGCTCTTCTTATACTTCCCACTGAGAGAGAGAGAGAGGAGGTTCATTGAGGGACTCGCTCAGCCTATCAGATTGTAGATGGCTAAGGAGTCGGGTAGCGAGATTTCTTTTCAAGATGCGGCCAATGTGGCCCGGCGAGTGGAGGCAGTTCTAGCTCAGGGGAGTGGTCAGGGGTCTGACAAGAGGCCTCGTTATTCTGGTAGGTTTAGTGGTGCCTCGTCCGGAGGCAGGGATTCTTTTGGTAGGGGCCACCCTCCCAGGCCATTTCATTCAGCACTTTAGGCTTCTCACGGTGCTTCAGGTGGCCGTGGTTCTCATATGCAGTATTCTAATCATCTACCCTACATTGCACCACCAGCTCCTATCAGTGCACCTCCACCCCAGAGTTTTCAGGGTGGTTACTCAGGCCGTTAGGGTCAGTTTCTGGGTCAGTAGTCCTAGTAGTCGAGGACTTGTTATACTTGTGGCGATCCAAGGCACATTGCTAGATTTTGTTCTCGAGCATCGAGCAGTTCAAAGCATTAGGGTTCTTGTGCCGTGGTTCCGGCACCAGGTGTTCCACCGCCTACTCAGCCAGCTAGGGGCAGGGGTCAGACAGCTCGAGGTGGAGGTAGAGGTGGAGGCCAGCCAGCAGGAGGCCGTCCCAGGGATGTAGTTCAGAGTGGTGGGCCCCAGCCTTGATGTTATGCTTTCCTAGCAAGACCTGAGGCTAAGGCATCCGATGCCATTATCACAGGTACGGTTTTAGTTTGCAGTAGAGATGCTTCAGTTCTATTTGATCCAGGGTCTACATACTCCTATGTGTCATCTTATTTTGCTACGTATTTGGTTGTGCCTCGTGATTCTTTGGGTGCTCCTGTATATGTGTCCATACTGATGGGTGATTCTATTATTGTAGATCGTGTCTATCGCTTGTGTGTGGTTATTATTGGGGGTCTTGAGACCCATGTAGACCTCCTACTTCTGGATAAGGTCAATTTTGATGTCATTTTAGGGATGGATTGGCTGTCACCTTATCATGCCATATTGGACTGTCATGCCAAGACCGTGACCTTAGCATTGCCGGGGTTTCCTCGATTGGAGTGGAGAGGGAATCCTGGTCATTCTACCAGTAGGGTCATTTCTTATATGAAGGCTCGACGTATGATCGAGAAGGGGTGTTTGGCTTATTTGACTTATGTTCGCGATTCCAATGTAGGGGTTCCTTCCATGGATTCCGTACCGGTTGTTCGTGAGTCTCCAGAGGTATTTCCTGTAGACCTGCCGGGGATGCCATCCGACAGGGATATGACTTTTGCATTGATTTAGCTTCAGGCACTCAGCCCATTTCTATTCCGCCATACCGCATGGCCCCGCCAGAGTTGAAAGAATTGAAGGAACAGTTGCAAGATTTGCTTGATAAGGGCTTTATTAGGCCTAGTGCCGCCTAGGGTGCGCCGGTGTTATTTGTTAAGAAGAAGGATGGGTCGATGAGGATGTGCATAGACTATCGGTAGTTAAACAAAGTCACCAACAAGTATCCATTGCCGAGGATTGATGATTTATTTGATCAACTTCAGGGTGCCAAGGTGTTTTCGAAGATTGATTTGAGGTTTGGCTACCATCAGTTGAGGATTACGGCATCCGATGTCCCTAAGACAGCTTTTCACACTTAGTACAGGCATTATGAGTTTCTAGTGATATCATTTGGGTTGAAAAATGCCCTAGCAGCATTTATGGATTTGATGAACCGAGTGTTCAAGCCCTATCTAGATTCCTTTGTGATTATTTTCATTGATGATATATTGATCTACTCCCGTAGCTGAGAGGAGCATGAACAACATCTTCGAGGGACAACCAGTTATATGTTAAGTTTTTGAAGTGTGAATTTTGGTTGAGTTTTGTTGCATTCTTGGGTCATGTTGTATCAGTAGAGGGTATTCAAGTGGATCCTAAGAAGATTGAGGCAGTCAAGGACTGGCCTAGACCCACGTCAGCTACAGAGATCCTGAGTTTCTTGGGTTTGGCAGGTTATTACCATCGGTTTGTGGAGGGGTTTTCATCTACGGCAGCCCCGATGACCAGGTTGACCTAGAAGGGTGCCTCGTTCAGGTGGTTGGATGAGTGTGAGACGAGCTTTCATAAGCTCAAGATAGCTTTAACTATAGAGCCAGTGTTGGTTTTGCCCACAGGTTCAAGGCCGTATACAGTATATTATGACGCATCTCGTATTGGACTTGGTGCGGTGTTGATGCAGAATGGCAAGGTTATTGCATATGCTTCTCGGCAGTTGAAGATCCATGAGAAGAATTATCCAGTTCATGATTTGTAGCTAGCAGCTATCATTCACGCACCGAAGATTTAGAGGCATTATTTATATGGCGTGTCATGTGAGGTGTTCACGGATCACAAGAGTCTGCAGCACTTGTTCAAGAAAAAGGAGCTAAATTTGAGGCAGCGGAGGTGGTTGGAGCTATTGAAAAACTATGATATCACCATCTTGTATCATCCTGGGAAGCCAATATAGTGGCCGATGCTTTGAGTAGGAAGTCGACTAGTATGGGTAGCTTTGTATATATTCCAGTCAATGAGAGACCGCTTGCTTTGAATGTTCAGTCTTTGGCCAATCAGTTCGTGAGGTTGGATGTCTTTGAGCCCAGCCGTGTTCTAGCTTGTACAGTCGCTAGATCTTCATTATTTGAGCGTATCAGGGATCAGCAGTATGATGATCCTCATTTGCTTGTGCTTAGGGACATAGTGTGGCATGGTGATGCCAAGCAGGTTATAGTTGGAGATGGAGTTTTGAGGATGCAGGGTCGTGTTTGTGTGCCTAATATGGATGGATTTCGTGAGTTAATTCTAGAGGAGGCTCATAGTTCTCGGTATTCTATTCATTCGGGTGCCGCCAAGATGTATCAGGACTTGCGACAGTATTATTGGTGGAGGTGAATGAAGAAGGATATTGTTGCATATATAGCTCGGTGTTTGAATTGTTAGCAGGTAAAGTACGAGCATCAGACCTGTGGTTTACTTCATAAGATTGAGATTCCTAAGTGGAAGTGGTAGCGTATCACTATGGACTTCATTGTTGGACTCCCACGGACTGAGAGAAAGTTCGATGTAGTATGGGTTATTGTGGATAGGCTAACTAAGTCGGCACATTTCATTCCGGTGGCGGTTTCCTATTCGTCGGAGTGGTTGGCAGAAATTTATATCCATGAGATTATTCATCTCCATGGTATGCCCATGTCTATCATTTTTGATCAAGATACGTAGTTTACCTCGCATTTATGGAGGGTAGTACATCGTGAGTTAGGTGCGCGAGTTGAGTTGAGCACAACGTTTCATCCTCAGACGGACGGGCAGTCCGAGCGTACTATTTAGATTTTGGAGGATATGCTCCGGGCATGTGTTATTGACTTTGGAGGTTCTTGGGATCAGTTCTTGCCGTTAGGAGTTTGCCTACAAAAACAATTATCAGTTAAGCATCCGGATGGCTCCCTATAAGGCATTATATGGTAGACGGTGTCAGTCTCCGGTTGGATGGTTTGAGTCGGGAGAGGCTAGGTTGTGGGGTACATATTTAGTTCAGGATGCCTTAGATAAGGTTAAGATTATTCACGATATGCTTCATACAACTCAGTCCAGGCAAAAGAGTTATACCGACCGTAAGATTCATGATGTGGCATTCATGGTCGGAGAGCGAGTGTTGCTTCGAGTGTCTCCCATGAAGAGCGTGATGAGATTTGGGAAGAAGGCAAGCTAAGCCCTAGGTTCATCGGGCCTTCTAAGGTCCTTGATCGAGTGGGAGAGGTGACTTACAGACTGCGTTGCCGCCGAGTTTATCAGAGGTGCATCCAGTGTTTCATGTGTCCATGCTTCAGAAGTATCACGGAGAGCCATCCCACGTGTTAGACTTCAGCACTGTCCAGTTGGACAAGGATTTGACCTACGAGGAGGAGCCGGTGGCCATTTTAGACCGGCAGGTTCGTCAGTTGAGATCGAAGAGTTATCCTTCGGTTCGTGTTCATTGGAGAGGTCATCCTGTTGAGGCAGCTACTTGGGAGTCCGAGTCCGATATGCGGAGCCGATATCCCCATATCTTCACCGACTCAGGTACCTTTTTATGTCCGTTCGAGGACGAACGATTATTTTAGAGGTGCAGAATGTGATGACCCAAAGGGGTCATCTAGTATTTTAGAATTCGAATCCGGATTCCAAGGCCTTGAAAACCTCATTTTCTTCCTTTTCGATTTGCGTACGCAATCCGGGCGCATTTCCGGAAAGCTTTTATTTGAAATTTAAGAAAAATATTGAAATTTGCCTTTAAAATTGATTAAAGTTGACTTTGGTCAACATTTTTCATAAACGAACCCGAACCCATGATCTGACGGTCCCGTAGGGTTCGTAGAAAAATATGGGACTTGAGCGTATGCCCGGAATCGAATTCCAAGGTCCCTAGCCCGAGAAATGAATTTTTGAAGAAAATTGTTTTTTGGAAAATATAAGAATTTTTGGAAAAGGAATAGTGTGTAATCTCGTTGGTATCGGGCCCGTATTTTGGTTCTGGTGCCTAGTACAGGTTTGATATAGTATTCAAGTCGTATCTGTGAAATTTGATAAAAAACGGAAGAGATTTGATATAATTCGGACCCTTGGTTAAGAAAATAGAATTTTGAACTATCTTGAGAATTTCATGAGTTTTGGTGATAAATTCGTTGTTTAAGATGTTATTTTGGCGATTTGATCACACAAGCAAGTCTGTATGATATTTTTAGACTTGTGTGCATGTTTGGTTTGGAGCCCCGAGGGCTCGGGTGAGTTTTGGATAGGCCACGAGGTGTTTTGGAACTTAGAAAATCTTGCTGGTATGCTTCAGCTGTTGCAGGACTCTAATCTCGCAATTGCGAGATCAGGCTTCGCAATTGCGAGCTTCACAGGCTTGGCAATTGCGAGCCTTTCATCGCAAATGCGACCAAAAGGCTGGGCTAGCATGTTCGCATTTGCGAACTTTCCTTCGCATTTGCGAAGTCAACAGGGAGGGTCAACCATCGCAATTGCGACAAACTGTTGGCAATTGCGACTGTAGCAGACATGCGGCAGCTTTGCATTTGCGAAGCCTGGCTCGCATTTGCGATAGGAGCTTTGCAATTCGCAATTGCGAAGCTCCTATCGCAAATGTGACATCTGCAACTGATCAAAACATCACTTGGACGGGATTTTGAACTCATTTCTCAAAATTTCAAACCCTAAGCTCCCATAAGCGATTTTCCAAAGGAAAGTTCTTCCCCAAATCATAGGTAAATGATTTCTAACTCATTTTCTTCCATCTATTTCATCTTTCTACATGATTTCTTCTCAAAATCTAGGGGTTTTCATGAGAAATTGGGTGTTCTTGGGTAGAATTTAGGAATTTCAAAATTTGGAGATTTGGACCTCAAATTGAGATCGGATTTCAAAACCAATTGCATATTTGGGTTCGTGGGTGAATGGGTAGTCGGGTTTTGGCTCGAACTTCGAGTTTTGACCAAGCGGGCCTGGGGTCGATGTTTGATTTTTTGGAGAAAATATTGGAGAATCTATACTCATGCATTAGAATTGGTGTATTTAGCGTTAATTGATGTTAATTAGTTAATAATCATAGATTTGGGTGGTTTGGAAGTGGAAATCAAAGGGAAAAGTGGTAATTGAGGCTTGATTTTTTGCCGTGGAATCAAGGTAAGTGTTTGGTCTAACCTTAGCTTGAGGAAATAGGTGTTGTTGTCTTATTTGCTACGTGTTACTGTTGAGTACGACGAATAGGTTTGGTGACGAGTATCCATACGTTGGTGTCGAGCATGCAAGTGAGTCTTATACTGTGACTGTTGTGACTCTTATTATGTACTATTCATATTTAAATTGATGATTATCCATGTGGAACAAGTCCTGTGATATTTTCTTGGTATTTGATCATTGTTGGGTATTGACTCAAGTTTAGACTTATTTTGTAAAGTTAACTGTTGAAACGAGATTGGTTATAGCTGATTCCTTTGTCGGGATATTATTGTTTCTATTGTTTTGGTGAGGAAGAGTGTAAAGCACGGAGGGTGATGCCGTGCACGATATTGTGAGAGAGTGTTAATGCACGGAGGGTGATATATTCAGGGAGTGTTAATGCACGAAGGGTGATGCCGTGCCTATTTCTGTGAGTGTTAATGCACGAAGGGTGATGCCATGCCATGATTATGAGAGAGTAAAAGTACGACGGCTGATGCCGTTCCATTTCTGTTGATTTCTATAGTGAGGACGAGAATAAAAACACGAAGAGTAATGTCATGCACTTGTTTGTGTTATCATTTCTCTTGGTTCAAAGTTGATATTTACCTTGCTTTTTCACTTTATTATTGTCAGAATTTGATATTCCCCTTAGCATGTTTCCCTTTCCCGTCTTTATCTGTTCAATTATGTTATTATTGTTTCTTATATATGATTTAACTGCACAGGTTTATATGGTTGTTGTATCCTAGCCTCGTCACTACTTCGCCGAGGTTAGGCTCGACACTTACCAGTACATGGGGTCGGTTGTACTGATATTGCACTCTGCACTTTCTGTGCAGATTTCGGTGCTGGACCTCGTGAGTAGTGTTGAGGTTGATGCCTTCAGTCCACGGGAGACCCAAGGTAGATATGCCAGCGTCCGCAGAGCCTGGAGTCCCCCTTCCCCCTATTTTGGATTATCTGTCTCTTTCCATTTCAAGAACAGTTGTAATTCTTTTAAACAAGTATTTGTATAACTTCTTAGATGTTTGTGAATTACGACACCAGATCATTGGGGTAGACATGTATTGGAGTATTTTGAACTGTATAACACTTTTGCACTTTATATCTGTTTAGCTTTCGTTATTATTTATTTCTGTTTGGGTTAATTGTTAATGTATTAAAACCGTAACTGTTGGCTTGCCTAGCATTCAAGAGTTAGGCACCATCACGATCCCGACGGTGGAAAATCTGGGTCGTGACATGTAGAGTTAACATACGAGAAAAATATATAGGGGGAGTTATATAGCTATTTCACTTCCTAGTAGGACTTTAAGTCTCTTTATATAGATCCTATGTGTCACGACCCGGATTTTCCACCGTTGGGATCGTGATGGTGCCTAACTCTTGAATGCTAGGCAAGCCGACCATTTGCACAAATTACCTTTTTCTCATTTTAATTCTTTAACAAGTGTGAAGCAACAGTTAATGGACAACGGAGATTAAAACAAGCGGAAGAAACTATTAAACCATTTAAATAATCCCAACATAATTTCTTGAACAAAACTACCCAAAACTGGTGTCAAGCTTCACAGACAGTCTAGAATTACTACAAACAAGGTCTGAAAAATAAATAATACACTATTTCTGAAATATGTAAATGAAACAGGATGAAGGGATAGAGGGAGGCACCGGGGCTTGCAGACGCCTGCAGGACTACCTCGGAATCTCCGACTGGACTGAAGGCAGCCACCCAAGCTAAGGTTCGAATGCTGCTGCTCCGGGATCTGCACACAGTGCAGACTGTAGTATCAGCACAACCGACCCCATGTGTTTAGCTTAACCTCGGTAAAGTAGTGACAAGGCTAGGACCAGACTACCAAATAAACCTGTGCAATTATATCATATACAATGAAAAATAAAGCAGAAACGTATAGTTAAGAATGGGAGGGGGAAACATGTTGCGGGGGAATATCATTTACTAACAGTAACTCAGGAGAAAAGCATAAAGAACAATTTAAAATTCACAGCCAAAAGAATAAGGAAACCGTAACAAATCAATAACCACTTTTTTCCTTTAATGTTGCGGAGCGCAACCCGATCCAAATAATATATATAAACACTATTGCAGCGTACAACCCGACCCAAATATAATAGTGTTGTGGTGTGCAACCCGATCCAAATATAGTGTTGTTGCAGCGTGCAACCCGATCCAAATATAGTATTGTTGCGCGCGTGCAACCCGATCCAAATATAGTATTGTTGTGGCGTGCAACCCGATCCCAATATACAATTCAACACCAATCACAAAAGAGTCTGGGCAAGGGAATAATAAGGAAACGACAATATCTCGGCAAGGGAATCGACAGTAAGTAGTAAATACAACCCGGCAATGGAATCAACTATAATCAAACTTGTTTCAATTTTTAACTTCACAACAGAAACCTCGTCTAGAACCAATATTCAACCATAAGCAATTTTCACGAGATTAATCATAACTCTTGTCCAACACAGAGAATCAACAACTTATGCATTTGTAGTACTTGTTAAAAACACAACAATGTCAATTTAAGACTCACGGGCATGCTTGACACCAACGTATAGATACTCGTTACCATGCCTATACGTCGTACTCAACAAATAACACATAGCAAATAGGACTCGACTCCTAATCTCTCAAGCTAAGGTTAGACTAACAACTTACCTCAAACTTACACGGCCAAGGCAAGCCTCAAACACTGCTTTTCCTTTAGAATTCGCCTCCAAATAACTCGTATCTAGTCCAAATTGATTTAACAACACCAATAAATGCTAAAGAATTCATACCCAATGCTTAATTATAGGTTTTCTATCCTTTTCCCCATAAAGTCAAAAATTGACCCCGGGCCCGCTTGGTCAAAACTCGAGGTTCGGACCAAAACCCGATCACCCATTCACCCACGAGCCCAAATATGCAATTAGTTTCGAAATCTGACCCCAAAATGAGTCCCTCAATGAACCTCCTCACCCTCTCTCTCGGTGGGAAGTATGATAAGAGCATGACGGGCCAAGTCGATGAATCTGGTCTCGTACTGAGTAACAGTCATAGAACCCTAATGGAGACGCTCAAACTGCCTCCAATAGATCTCTCTCTGAGTGATAGGGAAAAACTTCTCCAGAAATAGCTGAGTAAACTGCTCCCAAGTCAAAGCTGGTGATCCGGTTGGTCTAGCCAAACAATAATCTTTTCACCAAGCCTTGGCGGATCCAGATAAGCGAAAAGTAGCAAAGTTGACCCTATTGGTCTCCACTATCCCCATGTTCCTGAGAACCTCATGACAACTGTCTAGATAATTCCAGGGATCCTCAGAAGATGCATTGCTGAAAGTAGTAGTGAAGAGCTTGGTGAACGTGTCCAATCTCCACAAAGCATCGGCAGACATAGCTGCTCTATCACCAGTTTGAGCTACCACACCCGACTGAACTGCTCCAACTGGCTGAGCTGCTAGAGTCTGAAACTGGAGAGCCATCTGCTCCAGAGTGCGGGTAGCAAGAGTCTGGGCTCCTCCTCCAGCCTGAGAGACGACTGGTGCTACAGGAAGTAAGCCTTCCCGGGTGACACTCTCCATAAGGCCCACTAGACGGACCAAAGCATCCTGGAGTACTGGGGTAGCAATAAACCCCTCTGGGACCTGAGCTGGGCCCACCGGAACTGTCTGGGCCAGAACCTCATCATCAAAGTCAACTTGAGACTCCGCCGCTGGTGCTGCTGCTCTAGGCTGAGCTTTGCCCCTACCTCGGCCTCTAGCACGACCCCGACCTCACCCTCTGCCCCTTGTGGGAGCTGCTAATGGGGGTTCGGGCTACTGATCGGTGGATGATGAAGTGCATGTTCTCTCCATATGAGAAAAAACAGTGTAGAAATTCAATTAGCATTGAGAAACCAAACCACACGACAGGAAAGAATAAATGTGAAGTTTTTCCTAACTCTATAGTCTCTGGGGGATAAATACAGACGTCTCCATACCGATCCCTCAGACTCTACTAAGCTTGTCTGTGAATTGTGAGACCTACGTAACCTAGAGCTCTGATACCAACTTGTCACAACCCGGATTTCCCACCCTCGCGAGTTGTGATGGCGCCTACTAGTGAATGCTAGGCAAGCCGACCATTTGCACAAATTACCTTTTTCTCATTTTAATTCATTAACAAGTGTGAATCAACAGTTTATGGACAACGAAAATTAAAACAAGCGGAAGAAACTATTAAACCATTTAAATAATCCCAACATAATTTCTTGAACAAAACTATCCAAAACTGGTGTCACGCTTCACAGACAGTCTAGAATTACTACAAACAAGGTCTAAAAAATAAATAATGCATTGTTTCTAAAATATGTAAATGAAACAGGATGAATGGATAGAGAGAGACGTCGGGGCCTACGGACGCCTGTAGGACTACCTCGGAATCTCCAACTAGATTGAAGGCAGCCACCCAAGCTAACGTCCGAATGCTGCCGCTCTATGATCTACACACAGTGCAGAGTGTAGTATCAGCACAAACTACCCCATGTGCTGCTAAGTGCCTAACCTAACCCCGGTAAAGTAGTGACGAGGCTAGAACCAGACTACCAAATAAACCTGTGCAATTATATCATATACAACGGAAAATAAAGCAGAAATGTACAGTTAAGAATGGGAGGGGGAAACATGCTGCGGGGAAATATCATTTACCAATAGTAACTCAGGAGAAAAGCATAAAGAACAATTTAAAATTCGCAGCCGAAAGAATAAGGAAACCGTAACAAATCAATAATCACTTTTATCCTTTAATGTTGCGGCGCGCAACCCAATCCAAATCATATATATAAACACTATTGTGGCGTACAATCCGGCCCAAATATAATAGTGTTGCGGCGTGCAACCCGATCCAAATATAGTGTGTTGCAGCGTGCAACCCGATCCAAATATAGTATTGTTGAGACATGCAACCCGAACCAAATATAGTTTTGTTGCAGCGTGCAACCCAATCCCAATTTACAATTCAACACCAATCACAAAAGAGTCCCGACAAGGGAACAATAAGGAAACGACAATATCCCGACAAGGGAATCGACAGTAAGTAGTAAATACTTCCAGGCAAGGGAATCAGCTATAACCAAACTTGTTTCAATTTTTAACTTCACAATAGAAACCTCGTCTAGAACCAATATTCAACTATAAGCAATTTTCACGAGATTAATCATAACTCTTGTCCAACATACAGAATCAAACACTTAAGCATTTGTAGTACTTGTTAAAAACACAACATGTCAATTTAAGACTCACAGGCATGCTTGACACCAACGTATAGATACTCGTCACCATGCCTATACGTCGTACTCAACAAATAACACATAGCAAATAGGACTCGACTCCTAATCCCTCAAGCTAAGGTTAGATCAACCACTTACCTCAAACTTCCACGGCCAACTCAAGCCTCAAACACCGCTTTTCCATTAGAATTCGCCTCCAAATAACTCGTATCTAGTCCAAATTGATTTAACAACATCAATAAATGCTAAAGAATTCATACCCAATGCTTCATTATAGGTTTTCTATCCTTTTCACCAAAACGTCAAAAATTGACCCCAGGGCCGCTTGGTCAAAACTCGAGGTTCGGACCAAAACCCCATCCCCCATTCACCCACAACCCAAATATACAATTAGTTTTAAAATCCGACCCCAAAACGAGGTCTAAATCCTAATTTATCAAAAATCCCTAACTCTACCCAAATTCCTAATTTCTACCATAAAAACCCTAAATTTTAAGATAAAAATTGATGAAATGCAATGGGAAAACGAAATAGAAAGGTTTAGAATCAATTACTAGTGTTTTGGGGAAATTGTTCTTTGAAAATCGCCTCAATGCTCCCAAATTTCGAAAATATAAAGTAAATGGGTTCTGCCCGTTTTTGCTTCTGTTTTAAAATCACTGGGCAGGCCTTCATCTCGTTCGCGATGGGCCTGTCGCGTTCGCGAAGGGTCAGGCCGATCAACCTTTGCGTTGTGGCTCGCGTTCGCGGAGCTTTGACTCCTCAAGGCTTCGCGTTCGCGGAGAACAAAATCCCCTTCCCCTGCCCAGGCCCAAAGACCTCGCGTTCGCGATAGCAGGTCCGCGTTCGCGAAGGGTAGCATCCCCCGAAGCTTCGAGTTCGCGACCTGTTTCTCGCGCTTGCGTAGAGGGAAAATTCCTTCAGCCTGACTGCCCTCCACGTTCGCGAGAATCCTTCTGCGAACGCGAAGAACAAAGTTCCAGAACACCAGAAACTGAAAACCTGCAACTTTTTCTAAGTTTAAAACTTTTCGAAACCTATCCGAAACTCACTCGAGCCTTCGGGGCTCCAGACCAAACATGCATACTAACTTAAAAGCATCATATGAACTTATCCATACAACCAAAACGCCAAAATAACACCTTTAACAACTAATTTAGCATAAAAATCTAAGAAAATCTCAAAACTTTCAAAGTATCAATTTTTACAACTACGGGTCCGAATCACATTAAACGACTTCCATTTCTTACCAAATTTCACAGGCTCGACTTAAATCACATGTAAGACTTGTACCGGGCTCCAAAATCAAAATACGGGCCCGATACCAGAATTTATTTCTAAAACAAGTGATGACCTTTTGGGTAATCATACTATGCAGCCATTACACTTCTCAGTAGCCACTTCTACTCCTCCATACAGACATTACACTTCCCAATAACTATTTTCACTCCTTCATGCAAACATTACACTTTCCAGTAGCAACATCCACTCCTCCATGCATCCATTACACTTCCTAGTAGCCCCTTCCACTCCATGCAAACATTACACTTTCCAGTAGTCAATTCCACTCCTCTATGCAACCATTACACTCATTCATACAACCATTACTCTCCTCCATGACTACCATTAATTATCTAAGCATGTCTTTATCCAGCCATACAAATTAAGAGAATCAATCCGCCTTATATAGATGTATCTTCTGTCATATAGTAGTAGTGCCCTTCATAGATTTTATAGTCTTAATCTTAGATTTATCAGACTTGAGTAGACCATGTAAAGGATACTTATTTGACCCTTTATTTAGGTTTATGTTTTGGTTTAAGTTCGTTTAGGTTTAGGTTATGGTAGCTGAACTCTAATTAATAATCTGGTCTCTAAAATTTTGTATTGGTAAATATAATTTTTGGTTATTCGTGTTGATTTTTTCACTTCTCTATTAGCATATTAATGTCGATTTTTAGAATTTTTTAAAGATAAGTTTTCCAGTCTTGTTCTTTATTGTATTATATCCAAAAGGATAGAAAAGAAGAGAGGGACTTGGCTTAAAACTATTAAAAAACTCTGTAGTTTCAGTGTAATCATTTTTTTGCATTAAATGTATAAAATAATTTCCAGTTTATATACGTTTTTAATCGAGTAGTATTCTTAAAATAAATAAATAAATAAATATAACAATAATACAAGGAAAAACACAGATAATATAATAAGAAAAATTTATATTAATCCAAAAACATGTTCTTACAATATTACTTTGATGCATTTGAATGAAAATGGTAGAACACAATCACTACATATTATTAAAAGCACATCTGACGAGCTAAGCATTAGATGTTCTTCGCACTTCAACAACGAATATCACAACTCCTGATGTAGCCTCAACAAGTTCAAAGAGAAGAACACTCCCTTTCTTCAGATTATTGTCGACAACAAATTATTTATATCCCTTAACGAGTCTTCTCCGAACACCACCTGTGAGAGACACAGTCCACTCCTTCCCATTATATAGAATAATTAATTTAACCGAAATAGGATGAAGATAGTCACAGATGCTCCTTGGAAGAAACTGCAAAAACATAATGTATAGATAAGGTTCAGGGTTCATTTCTAGTTGGGATAATCAACAGTTATCAAATCATGAAAATTTAAGAAAAATAAACTTACCAGAGTTTTTTAAAAAAAGTAAAGCTACCAGATCACACGTAATGTACGACCTGGGCACGTCCATCCTAAACCATGGATAGAAATTATCTTCAATTCATCTGTTAGCATTCATGTTTATAATATCTATTTTGTTTGGAGAGTTGAAAATGTTGTTTAACTTATGCTTACGAGATATATAAAGAGTCAAAAAATTTTAATTTTCCTCTAATCGTATTTTTAATTTTACCTTTGTTTCCCTCCAAAAAATTTATTTGACATTTTAGCCAAAAAATTGATCTTGTTTTCCTCTTAATAAAAAAACTAGAATACATTTTAGTCCTAAAATTTAATCATGTTTTCCCTTTTATTATAATTAAGATTAACCAATAAATATATATAGAATAATATATTGGCTATTATATATACGGTCAATAAAATTACGAATCACAACGATGTAATTAGCACAAGCCATATGTCTCCAACCTTAGTCAATGAACTTATATGGTTGCTATGAATAACTACTGGCCAATACGTATGACCTTAATGAATAGAATTATATATTGGCTATTATATAAACGGTCAATATAACTATGAATCACAACGATGTAATTAGCATAAGCCATATGACTCCAACCTTAGTTAATGGACTTATATAGTTGCTATGAATAACTAGTGGCCGATACGTATGACCTTAATGAATGAAAAAAATATAATTTGGATATTATAGAAACAGTCAATATAACTATGAATCACAACGATATAATTAACATAGGTCATATGGCTCTAATCTTAGTCAATAGCTATTGACTATTAAAAGGGAACTAAATATCCAAAACACATAATTTAAATCATTAATATTCCATTTCAAAATTGCTACTTAGGATTCAAGTTTAGGATGAAAAAACGATGGAATTAGCATTCAAACAATGGGATTCAAAGCTGTCAAAATTGAACTATGAAAAAACTTAAGAGGATAAATTAACATTCAAAATTATTGAGCAGGGTGTTTGAATTATTTTTAGGATTGGTTTGGCCCCATATATATAGTCTCATATACTCAAACCCTAAATACCTAAAACACATTCACCTACAAACCCTAACTATGGACGCTTATCCCTATGCCAAACGAGCCCTATCTTACTCTTCTATTGATGATAACCAAGAGGAGAATCATCCAACATTTGGAATGGTTATGACTGATTCATACATCAACTACGACGATCTGGTAAATTATTTTGTCCCTTAAACTTCTTTGAATTTTACACTAACTTCTTGACTTAATCCCTAATTGAAATTTTTTACATCAAATACTTTTGTTTTTGATACCTTAACTCCAAAAAAATATAGACATCAGTAGTGTATATATTTTTTCTTGTTTCAATTTCATATTTCCCAAAAACTTAATAGTAATGCCTTTTTTCTTTCTTTTTCAGTATATTCCAAGAAAAATCTACAAGCACCTTCCTCCAACAGTAGAAACTACACTTCTTCACTATCGTGTCAAAGAGTGACTTGTATATTTGACCGTTGGTGAATGAAGAAGGTTCAAAGTAGGCTGGAAACTTTTTGTTTTGGACAATTATGTCAAGCGAGATTACATCGTCAAATTTGAGTTGGTTGATGTTGCACCACTGTATGTTGTCTTCAAGGTTCAAGTGAAGGGAGAAGGAACTTCTAATAATCCGATTGAAATTGATTAGTTTCTAGGATGTGTTTGTGTTGATTTATCTTTATTATCTTTTATTTTCATGTTGATTTAGTTATGGTAGTTGTGCTTTGATTTTCTGTTGAACTTGACGATGTAATTGAGTTGGTTGGTGTTTGTGTTGAATTGTTATATCAAAGAAGACCAATGTTGATTTAGTTATGGTAGTTGTGCTTTTATTTTCAATCTTCATCACGTTGATCTTCTTTTCTATAATAGTTTTTTTAAATTATCGTTCAAAAAACCGAAATGGAATGAACAAAGATATCTTTAGAAGAGTAAATGCTTCATAGGGAAGTTAAACGGTTGCTATCTCATTATTGTGATAGTAAATTGGGAGTTATGGATTAAAGGGTGGTAACCCTAAGATATGCATCAGTAGCTTCAACTATTTCTTCATCCACATCCTCTCTTTTTTGTTAGAAGTCTTACACTAATAATTTGTTAGAATTCTTACATGTGCAGCAATGAATACAAACATTAAAATCTGCATATTTTACGTTGATCCCAATTCCGAGAAAAATAGATATTGTATTCATTAAAACAACTTTGGTACCCAAAACCATTAAATACTATGCAACTAACAACAATACAACTTGAAAATTGAAGCAAGCAATTAAATACAATTCAATACAATGCATACTCAACGATTAGGAAGAAAAAGAGCAAGATTTAATGCGTCCTCTTCTACTGGGAAGAAGAAGGGTCGCAGGTAAATTAATGCGTCCAAATCTACTGGGAAGAAAAGGAATCGCAGGTAGAACAATTAAGATAGCAACATTAGATGAAGTGCACTATGTGAGAACTAATTCAAAACACATAAATACCTATGGTAGGGTTGAAGGTAGGGGCTGAAGGTAGGGTTACAAAATAGTGGTTGAACATTGGTTAATATAACACAACCCAGTACAACTGGGCAACTATATTTTCCGGAAAAGAAAGTGGTTGAATGTAAGGGTTGAAGGTAGTGTTTTAAATACCAAGATAGGGGTTGAAGGTAGGGTTTTAAGTTGCAAACTCGATTTTTTTTGTTTTTGGTAATGTCAAGATGTGAGTATTTTTAGTTTATAGTTTGGTACTGATTTTAATCTTGTCAAGTCTTTCACTTCTGTACTAGTTACAACTAGCCACATTTTGTTAGTTTATTCCTCTAAATTCAAAGCAAGTAACAATAAAATGAAGCATTTAACAATGATAATTATAATACGACACGTTTAAACTCATTACAAAACAAAGTCAATAACTTCAAAACGAACTCATTACAAAATAAAGTCAATAACTTCAAAACAAATCTATCTCAAATAAAATTATATAAGTTCCAAACTTAAATCATCTCAAACTAAACAGTCAAGTCTTACACTTCTCAGTTTCCTTTATTGTTTAGATCAGGCAAGCTACTCTGTGGTGGTACTGTTGCATCATCTTGCTGTAATTAGAGTAAAAAAGACTAATAATCATAAGCAATGTATTTATGTAAAAAAAATTAATCAAATTTGTTATACTTTACCTCAATTCCTTCCGCTAGCCGAGGAGTTCCACCACTTCTACCACCACCTTTACCACGACCTCTATCATCACCTCTACCACCACTTATATCCTTCCTATTACCTCTAACTCCACTTTCACCACCGGTTTGTGAACTTTTAAAGTATGAATCAATTCGCCCTCTATATCTTTTCAACCTTGGATGTCCACAAGAAGCTACGTATCTAGAATCTTTTATATTTCTTCTTTCATCCTCACCCTCACCCTCACCTCACCACCACCCCACCCCGCCCACAATATCATATATATCTTCCAATTTCCAGTTTTTAACTATTATATCATCATCCCAATTCAAAAGGTCATGCTCCAATCTATTCAAATCATACTTAATATATTGCCATATCACTTCGGTATCCAATACAATATCACAAACCCATTCAAATTCTTTAATAGTTCCCTATACATCATGTATTCAGAAGTCATACGTAGGTAACCTCCTAGAAAGAAACGTTTCAAATATGGACGAACAACATCTCTTCTCCACCTTTTCAATATATACTTCGCATTAACGTTTTCAATCCTCTTATGAGACAACACATTAAGTATATGGCAGCATAGAATACCTCTTGTTTCAAACCACTTGCAGCTGCAACTTAGATATTCGCCAATAGGCATACATTCAACTGTGAAGACAAATGGATCTCTAGTGTTAAAACTCATGAGCGAATAATCAGTTATAATATATTTCTCCACTTCAGGGTTTGCTTGATGATCTTTAGTGGTGCTGATTTCACAATGGTACAGTTTTCTTAACTGTACTTGAAAAAATTCAAATATTTTACGAGTATAACATACTTGAAGTCTTTCCTCCCATGCGAATTAAGACAAACATTTTGGTTCAAAGCACCTTGACTTATATTCAGCTTCCAATTCTTTCTCAAACTTAACTCTTATGGCTAGCTCATATTGCTGAACAAATAGCTTCAAAGTGTTTTGGCAGGTGATAAATCCATCGAAGAAAATATGCATTCCTTCACTTCTTTGTGTGAACAACATCCCAACCTAAAAGTGGTCATTTAGGTATACAGGAACCCATTTTTCCTTCTCCAAATAAAACTTATGAAACCAATCCTTTCCATCTAAGTTATATTTTGCAATATAATCAGTGCATCTTCTCTCAAACTCAGTAACGTTAATGCTATCAAGGACTAAAGCCTTAAATCCTGCCTTTGCAATATGACTATCAAGAACTCCGCTTAACTTTACAAGCAACTTTGCGAATATGTGTCATATACAATATCTATATACCGTATTTGGCATCAATGTATTGATGGCAGCTTTAATACTATCACATTGATCAGTCATGATAGCTAATGGATGAACATTGCTTAAATTCCCAAGCCATGTAGAGAGCACCATTTTATAACTTGTTATATCCTCACTAGACATAAGAGCGCATCCCAAAAGTATGGACTGCCTATGTTGATTGACACCAACAAATGAAGCAAATGGCATATTGTATCGATTCACAAGTTATGTGGTATCAAGGAACATTACATCATGGAACTCTTCATATGCAACCTTAGAGTGTGAATGAACCCATACGGCATTACGAAGTCGACCAAAATTATCAACATCTACAGAGTAGTAAAATTCTATATCTTTTTGTTTCATGTCATTGAAGAACTTGAGTGATGATTGTGCATCCCCTTCTTGCTATTGACGCTTTGTACTCTTAAAAAATATAATTTTTACAGTCCTTTGGTGTACAACTTAAATTTTCGGGGCCACCAGCAAGTACTTCAGTGGCTCTTGTATTTTTTGAGGGTCTTAAGCCAGCGATAGCTATGGCTGTAAGAGCTATCTTGAGAGACTTGCTAAGCGACCTGTGTCCAGCCAGCAATCGTGATAGTTCTAGTTCCAATTGATGATTTTTCTTTTAACCACCTTTGAAATACGCCATGAACCATTCTCCTCTAAAATTTCATTTATTCTAGTACGACAGTTCCTCCTCTAGGTAACATGCTTATTCCTTGATTTTCTATACCTATCACAACCATATTGCACATACCTTATAATATCACCACCTTTTTTGTTTGATGTTCTTTTGACAATACAAAATCATGATAATCTTGCATCTTCTTTGTAAAAATCAATCATAACATCCTTATTACTGAACCACATTCTAGTAATTGGACCTATTACTAGATCTTATTCATTGAACTCATTAGATATTTCCTTGTCTTCTCCACCTTCTCCCTCTTCCTCTAAATAATGTCCATCATCATTATCATCATCAGCATCAGCATCATCAACATGATCTTCTCCATCATTGAAGTTGCCGTCTGAATCAATATTGACCCACTCATCTTCATTCATCAAATTGTCGTCCGAATTCAACCCTAAAGATATGTGTAATGCATTCCTTAGTTTCTCCGGCCTAGTTTCTAGGTTGTTATTCAAGTTTAATAGCTCTGACTTAGTTTCTTGGTTAGCATTCATGTTTAGGCTAAGGAAAGGGTGGTGAATCCTATGTTTAACAAAAGCTCTCTTATCATATGTGTATGGTATAACGAGGTTACTCAAATTTATATACCATATAAATTTTCGAAAAACAATATACGAATACATACGAAGACTTTTGATCTTCCCATCCGTATAAATTTTATTTTAAAAAAATACATAATAGTATAGGTATACATACGAAGGCTTTTGATCTTCCCACGAGAGAATTATGATTTTATGGGATTATTAGTTTGTTTGAGAGGGAAATATTTTGGAAGGAAATAAAGGTTGTTAAGCCAAATATGAAATCAAGAGTTTTAAGATCATTACACGGGTGTGGCCATCGTTGGGCCATTATTAGTGTGGCCAAATAGCAGCTCTCATAAATTAAAGTAACATGTCATATATTTAAGTAATTAAAACTATGATACTCCCTCAAATCCAAAATAATTTATATTGTAGCACAAAAAGTTGGTTAAGAATAATTGATGTTTTCTCGTAACACATTCCTAGTTTGATGTGCAATTTTAATGCATACATAATAAGTTCTTTTTATGTATTTGATATAAAATATTTAATTCTTCTTATTGTTTTAGAGCATTTGAGAAGTATTTTTATTTATAAAATATAAGTGTCACGACTTGGAATACCCATTTTCGGAATCGTGATGGCGCCTAACATTTTACTCGTTAGGAAAACCAATGTTAGATTAATTCCTAGGCCAAATTTTAAATGATTCAAATAATTAAAACTAATTAAACTGAAATGAAACTAAAATGAAGTACGAAGTTGCATAATAGCCAAAATATCTAAGTACAACCCAAGATCTGGAGTCATAAGTGCACGAGCTACTAGAAATTCTACAAATAGGGTCTGAAATAAATACAACTATTTCGAATGAAATGAACAATAAGTAAGGAAAGAGGCAGGGGACTTCAAGGTCTGCAGACACCAACAGATCTACCTCGAGTTTCAAATGTGATAATCCGAGCTGATGCACCTTGTCACACCTCCCTTTTTACACACCACCCGAAGGGTAGTATATAAGGGAGTTTTTCCAATTTAAGTGACATTATTCGAAATGAGATTATTTATTCAATTTTATTCAGAGTCATCACTTGGGATGATTTGTTTTCTGGTGTCCCAAGTCATCGGCTTATTTTAAATCCCAAATCGAGGAAAATTCGTCTTTCCTTTTTGAAGTTTGCGAACCAAAAATTCTGAATAAGGAATTCTTTTAACCCGATGGAAGGTGTTAGGCACCCCTGGATTCCGTGGTTCTAGCACGGTCGCTTAAACTATCATAATTGGCCTATTATTTGATTTTAATACATGTTTTAGCTTATGGTATAATTTTAAACTTAATAACCGCTTTTAATTATTTTTTAGGAAAGTTTAGCGTTATTTAAAATACGTCTTTGGATCACGCCACATGAAATACACCCGCGATCCACGACATATTTTATTTAACGTTGTTAGGATTTGGATTTGGGTCACATGAAATGCACACCCGAGTTTAGGGAAGTAAATTATTAAAATAACGCGCCTATAGTGACTACGCATTTGCAACTTTACGATGGCCGTGGAATTTCAACTAAACGGCACACCTCGAATTCTAAGGATCAACACAAGATTAATTAAATGAGGGCCATGCAATTGTCATTTTTTGTTTGACATAGCGCACCTCGATTCCAAATCAAAAAGGTATTCCAACTAGGAATCGGAGGGCCATACGCTATTTTGCGTTATTTAGTATGTTTTGTCTAAAAACAATAATTGTTTAAAGAAAACTGAGGACTCCTAATTACTCAAATATTGCCTAAATGATTTGTTGAAGGCCAAAGAAAGTAATACTTCATTTTAAAGAAATGTTCAAGCCCAATCAAAGAGCCCAATTCGTATGGGACATGCACAAGTAGAATGTTCAGAGATTCACGTATCGAACCTCCACAATAGCTGAAAGCAGTCAGATTCTTAACGTGTGCCAAATTAAAATTAAACCAAAAGCCATTGCAAGCTTTGGGGCTCGAAACAGACCCATCTCTCAAACGAAGGCCAGCTGTACGTTAATAAAGAGGGAATTTTATCCCTTTGGGCTTGACATCGATTCCCCAAACATGGTTATCCATATACAATGATTCAATTTCAGATCCTATTAATTAACAAACATTAATTGAGAAAAATAATCCATTCATGGAATGTGAAAATGAAACTGGGCCGAAATTAATTTAACAAGAGAAAACTTCATGCTAGGCTCATATAACTTAGACTCATATGTGTGACACTAAAATTAAAACCAGAAAAACAGTTTGACAAAGGCATTTATTCGAAATCCAAAAATTCAAACATCCATTCGACTTAACAAAAACCATTATTTCTAATATCCATACTTCCCCATTGTACCAACTTACATATGGATTTAGTGCTATTCTATCTTGATTTATTTGAAGAATCAATCAATATGGAAATACAGAACACAAATTTAAACCTATGAGAGAACCATTGAAACTAATTTAAACCTACTTGAATCTAATATCCAACTTCACTGCAATCTTCAGGATCACTACATGCTACTTCTACACAAATCCGTTCCTTATGACCTTTCATACACATTTGATAATCAACACATTAAACCAACAGACCGACATTATTACATTATTCCACACTTAAAGCAAAAATAGAAAGATGTATAAGAAAACTGAACTAAACTAAGTAACTTCAACAAATTAATGGAATCGGAATTCGAATTCATGACATCTTTTATTGATTTCAGGTAGGATAAACAACTTCCACGCATACTCAAGCAAAGTTGGTCAGTTTAGATCCAAAAGAGTACCTGGAAGTGAACAAAATAAGAAAATGAAGAATCAACAGTAGTAGCAGCAGGTAATCAGCAGCAGAAACCAACCAGATTCAACAATTAAAACCAAGGAAATCAGCTCAGAAACCCAATGGAAGAGTAACCCTCAACAAGATTGAACCAAAAACTTTTAACAATCAAATATCAATTCATTTTGAATATCCGAATAAGAACCTTTGCTTTCAGAAAAAAAAAAGTTCTGAAGAATGCTCAATAAAATAGTGAAAACCAGCCGTTTATATTTTCTGAGTTTTTCTCTTTCTCCTTCTCATATCTCCCCAATTCAACTCTCATTAGCAATGCCTTTATGGGAAAGCTATTAGGGCAGCAGAAATAGTTCAGTTTTTTTTGCCCTCTAGACCTTCCACAATTTTTATTTTTGCAGCTTATTCCCTAAATTTCTAACTTGTTGGCCAAGAAAACTATTTTCAGCTTCTAAAAAGCTTCCTAAGGCTGTTTTTCAGAGATTCCCTAAGTAAACTACCCAATTACCCCTTAGTTACCCTGTTTTTACCCCTGAACCTCAAATGGGTTATGGGTCAAGTTGAACCTGGGTCGAATCCATTTAGAAACCCAGCCCAAACCTAACTCAAAGGCATGAACCTCAAGCCCAAGCACAATCAAAACCAAATTATCTGAATAAAAATGAAAACAAAAAGGAAACAGAAGCAATTCGAGCAATTTTCAAAAATCTGATTAATGAACTGAAATTGAAACTAAACTAATAAACAAACTATTTATACTAATTAAAGAAAAAGGGCTTCTTAAAACTAACATGCATATAAAATGGACGACTCTGAAGAAATTGGGAAAGCAAAAGAGTCCAGAAGGAGAGGAAGAAGCAGATGACAATAAAAGATAGTAAAATGAAAGAAACAGTAAAGAAAAACTAACAAAAGAAAACAGAGAAATACCTAAAGTGGCTCAGTCAAATGGGAATTGGAATGAATCTTCACATCCTCAAATTTAGGCCGAGCTTGACCTTAATCATGTGTTCTTGTCAAGGACAAACGAATAAGGTCAAACTAGACCTTAAACCTCGTTGAAGCTTCAATTTGGGGTTTGGGATTTTTAGGGTTCAGAGCTTTGATTTAATATTTGAGGAGTTCAGGGGTGATTGGAGAGAAAACAATGACGAAACTGGTATGAGGGGTAAGGGTGGTTATGTGGTGTTATTTTGGTGGGGTTTTGAGGTGGCGCCGCCACCAGAGAAAATTGGGTGGCGCTAGGGTTCCGCTTCTTTGATCTTAAATTTGAAGAGTTTCGAAGGGATTCGAGTTGAATGGATTGGGGATTTGGGATAAGGAGGTGGAGGAGATTCAAGGGTATAATTTTTGTGGCATTTGGCTGCCGGCCGCCGCCATGGGCGATTTCTGGCAGGTGGCGGACGGTGGTTTTAGGCGGCGTTACTCTGGGGTCTCTGAGGTGATGAGAGGGGGGGGAGGAGGAGTATTCAGACATATATATTTTGAAGATACCCCTAGTTCAAAACCGTCGGATCAAGAATGATCAACGGTTGAGATCCCTTATGCACAAAACGGGGTCGTTTGGATGGTGAGGAGGTTGGACCAGGTTTACAGGCGGGTTTGGGCCGGGTATAGGCGATTTGGACAGGTTAAATGGTGGGTTCGGCCCAAAATTCAAGCCTTTCTCTTTATTTAAAGCTTTTCTCTTCTTTTTAATTTCAAAATCCCTTCTTCTCTTCCTTTTTTTAATTAAGAATCCTAATAATTAAAATCCTAAATTATCAACAAATGTGAAATTAAAGTAATTAACTAATTATAAAAATTATAAACCTCACTCAAATCTATATTAAAAGTGGAAAATCAATAAACCAAAATTAAAAGATAAAAATGTAAAAATGAGCTTCTTCTTTTTTTATTTTCAAATATTTATAAAGCAAATAATTACTGATTAATTTTAACAATGTAAACAAATCCTAAATGCAATGCATGATATTTTTGGTATTTTCTTTCATGATTAAAATAAAAATTAAACGTGCACAAAGATGCAAACAATTAATAAAAATCCAACAAAATCCTTTAAATGGCAAATAATTAAGAAAAAAAAAATCTATCTTCTTGGATTTTATAGGAGTATTTCATATAGGGCAAAAATCACGTGCTCACAGCTGCCCCTCTTTGCTCAAAAACACGAAGGGTTTTCGGGCAAAGACAAATGAGCAATTACGAAGGATTTTTGCCCATTTGACACTCCATGAGAAGCATTTTTGAAAAGCGTCTGACCGAACCTTGCTTCAGAGGTTGCCTACATATCCTTGGCTATAAAGGAATCAGGTCAGTATAGTTCTAGAAGTTTTGGTAGCTGAGACTACCGTGAAGCTGTGATTTCACTGTTGTTGCTGCTGCTACTGCTTGCCGATCCTCTTATTACACCGAAAGGAAAATCAAAAGCTAAGCTACCTAGGCCTATCAACTACGAGTTACAAGATTCCTATCTATAAATCTCTTGAAGCTTGATCTTGAGTCTTAACTGGTTCTTGCTGTGAACTCTGATCTGAATCTTGATGCTCGCAAGCTGTAGGTGCTGGTTCTTTCTTCAGCATTAGATCAAGACGGGACATGCGAAGCTTGTGACTTCAAACATATCATGAGCAGTCCACATCTTTGTCCACTTCAGCACTTTGGTTCTTTTCTTCTTTTCTTTATTCCGAATGAAGGCTCATTCTTTTGGCCACTCGGATCCTGTGCCTCTAGGTCAAACCTGCTCAGATGCCAAAACAAACAAACGAACTGTTACACCCCAAGTTTTCATACGTGAGAGTACGTCGTAAGTCATTGATGTAAGCTCGGAAATGAGATTATATATGGAAGAAAATAAAGTAAGTTAATCATGTTACCTTGGAGGTTACAAATATTTAAGATCATGAATAACGAGTACCAAGAGGGTTGGAAATCTTAGAAGCTAAACCAATTGAAGAAAATAAGTTTCGTCAAAAGTCGACAAGTTTGGAATGTTATAACATGTACTTTGGGGTGAGACTAGGGTTATTAACATGATAAGGAGGTTATTCTATGAGATATTTTAGTCGTATGATATTCATTTTCTACATTTTGAAGGCAAGCAAGTTGTGGAACAAGAGTTGGCAAAGGTCATCACAAGTTATATTCATAAATTTGCTGAAATTTAGGTCAAATGTATCTGAGAATTTCTCCAAATATACTTAGAATAATGGGGTTTCCTACTTTTCAAATTGAAGGTCTACGAGTCTAGTTTCTAACACATTAAACCGTTTATCAATACGACATCGGAGTAGAGAGATATTCGCATTTTCGCAAGACCGCGCAAGCAGCTCCCAATGGGACCCACTTAGGCAGTGGTTGACCTACTTTAATTTATAAACGATTTGGACGCCTATTTTTGCTCATTTTTCAACTAATATTCGTTTCCAAACTTCTCCTAACCCTCCTAAACATATACCACAAGGGTTTGAAGTGATTCCAAAGTGATTACACCATATTGCAACATCAAAACTTAGTTCTAGTTAAGAACAACACCTCTTTGAGGTTGTGTTGTCATTGAGGATTGTTGTGGGCTGTATTTGGATGAAATTCCAAGTTTTTGCTGCTGTCTAAGGTGAGTATAACAGCCTACTAATTGTGCTTAATCTTGCTTGTATGTTGGTTAAGTTGTTAGGATGATAAACTACAAGATAATACTTGGATTAGCTTAAGTCACTTCTATGATGTTGTATTGCTATTAAGGGTTGTTGTAAAATGAATATAACTTGGATTTTGACTTGAAGTTACTGTAGGAGGTATGTATATTGTGTTCTTGCTTGTGCCTAAGGTTATCTTGATATTGATTAAGTTAAATGGATGGGCTAGACATGAACTAGTGAATAAAGTTGCTAGTTGGGGATAGTTGAAGTTGTGGATTATTTTCGTTGTTATAAATATATGGTATTAGGCTGGAATCATTGATTAATGACTTCATTATCATGTTAATGATACTTTTATGTTGAAGTAAGAAGTCTATAAGGATTGATAAGGGGTATACGGATTCCAATCGGAGCTTGCCGCTCGTCGTAATGTAGTTGTGACTTGTTGTTGTTATATGGTGTCTTGATATTGATAATTATGTATTGATGGATTGCTCTGGTAATTGTTGTTGGTATATGGTATTGGAGGAGGCCCTTGTTACAAGGGAGATGCTGCCCAAATTTACGTAAACAAGCTACTAGCTTAAGTTATAGACTTAGCCTTTCCTTAGCACTGATTTTGAATCTCCTTATACTATGATTGATTGAGTTGACTTGTTTGAAGAGTTGCTTGGAAGGGATTAGGGACTCAACGGGTTTAAGGTATGTTAAGGCACTTTCTTCTTTCTTTTGGCATGATCTAAAATGAAATGAACATAAACGATACGCTATTTCATAATGACTCTACTCCTAGCAACTAAGGTTGTCCATGTTGTTCTTTCCTTATAAAATTATTCTAAACAAGTGTGTATGATCCTTAAATCCTACTAAGGTTCATATTGATGGTAGGGATGTCCATAATGTTCTTAAGTCAATCCAAAAGGTTTAGAATGTGATTCCATGAGTCGAGCATGCATTATGTATATGTATCTATTTTACTCTACCGAGCCGCGCTATAGTCGGCCGGGTACGGCACATATTGTGCAACCACTGATCAGTTGGATTTTACCGAGCTCCACGTGGCTGGGTACAATTCTACCAAACCTTATGATGGTCGGGTACGCTTTTACCGAGTCCTCTTTGAGGCCGGGTACGATATGATGATGCCCACAGAGGTGAATGTTTTTAAAAAGTTTATGTATATATATGTATTATGCATTTCATATCATATCCCTTAGAGGCACTCAGATGTTACAGGTTGTATCTCCTCTATCTCTCTCTTTACATTACTATTCTTGTTTATGCTTTCCTGCCTAACATAGTCGGTACTTTATTCGTACTGACGTCCCTTTTGCCTGGGGACGCTGCGTTTCATTCTCGCAGGTCCCAATTGATAGGTTGACAGTCCTCCTAGTAGGCTATTAGCTCAGCGAAGGTGTTGGTGCACTCCACTTACTCCGGAGTTG
Source organism: Nicotiana tabacum (assembly GCF_000715075.1). Lineage (NCBI taxonomy): Eukaryota > Viridiplantae > Streptophyta > Magnoliopsida > Solanales > Solanaceae > Nicotiana > Nicotiana tabacum. The sequence continues at coordinate 44,159,197 of NC_134080.1, read as the reverse complement.
CCTATTTGGTCAATATGCTTTGGATATGTATTGATTGGTATGGCGGGGCCCTGTCCCGACCTTTATGATTTTATGTACTCTTAGAGGCTTGTAGACAGATGTCAAGTGTATGGATAATCGTATGGCCTTGTCGGCCTATGTTTCGAGTTTACTAATGGTCATGTCGGCCTTATAGGCCCGTATGTCACATATATTAGTTTGTATATCATGTTGGGTCTTCATATGTTGAGTATTCCCTTATGTTTTATTCTTGTTATCTCATGACGGGTTTTCTGGCTCATTTACTCATGATAATATGATAAGAAAGATATGTTACGTTGGTACTCGGTTGAGTAAAGCACCGGGTGCCCATCGCGGCCCTTCGGTTTGGGTCGTGACAGAAATGGTATCAGAGCAGTTCTGTCCTAGAGAGTCTACAAGCCGTGTCTAGTAGAGTCTTGTTTATGGGTGTGTTGTGCACCACACTTATAAGCAGGATGCTACGGGGCATTTAGGTCTGTCACTCTTTCTTCTTACTCTAGATCGTGCAGTAGAGCTCAGTTATAAGAATTCAAGCTCCTAAATTCGACTTTAGTCATAATACAACGATACCTACATCCACAAAGACAGTTGGTAAGAGATTGCATGTGGATGTGGAAGAGTTGAGTTAGAGGAACTCGATTTCACATCAAGCTTATGATGAGTAAATATGAGGTCTTCAACAGATCATGTGTGTACTAAGATGTGTATGCTTCTTAATAAGGAGCCTTAAGGCACGGATATCTATTCACGAATATGGTGAAAATCTATGAGGAATTCAGAAGCTAGACACAAGTTTTAACAAGTAAAAGAAGTAAGGTAAAGAGGGGTACGAGGTACCCAGATAATGAAGATTATCAATATTTTCAAATCAGGCAGAGAAATATAAGCATTTTGGTACCTTCATCAATGACAGAGGTAAGTACAATTGTCCACACCCATCCCAGTTATGTTCTATGGGAGCTAACATATATTATTTAAGAGAAAGATGAGATATCAGGATCCAGTTGGAGTTAGAGTAACCCAAAAATTGTGGATAGGTTTTTATCATTAACTAACGTTTCCGAAAGATGGTGCAAATGTGGTAATAGATCTCCTTCTAAGACACCCAGATGGTGAACTCTAGAATAGTACAATCAGATACGAATACTGGAATATTCAGAAATTTCAAAAGATAGGCAGTGGGATCCTAGAAGGGACAAATATTTACCTTAGTATGACTCTAGCCCCGAGTAAAAAAAAAGAGAATGTTAGGCATTCCCAAGAGCCAGTGATATGAAGCTAGGGGAGCTTATAGGGAAAGAACTTTTTGTTGAAGTTTTCAGAATAAAGTGATAGACAAAAAGAATATTATCCGGAGAATAAGAAGAAAATAAATAAAGCATCATGAGTAAGATGTGATATAGGGGTGATAACAGTAAATCAAAATATGACACGATGACAGAGTCTATAGTCAAAGTGAAGGAAAATACAAGAGGTGACAAGCCTTAAGGCAATAAAAGAGTATAAGCCATAAAGCCATATTCTTATTTCGAGAAATGAGTTGGTGACTTCAACGTGATTACCAGGAAGAAAGGTTAGACCCCAGAGTAATAAAAATCAGTATGGGCTGGTGAACAAGATAAAACCGAACATGAATTAGGGACCGGAGGATTTGATAATGGTCGACATCGTGAGAATTTCAAAGATCGTGCTCCAATAATAATAGAATAGACAACAGATGAATAACCTTTAAAGGCCATTTAGGAAGTCGCTTACCTAAAGCAAGCACTCTGAGCAGAGTTAATCTTAAGGGACTAAGTGTGCCAGTTACCGTAGGTGTCACCTTCGTGCGTAAGAAATTTAGTTATCCCTGGTACAGAAGGTTACCATAAGGTGATTAAGGTTCATTGATAATGTGAAAAGACGCCAAAGATGAAGAGGTAAAACAACTATAGGTAGATCGTCGTAGTACTAAATCTTAGTACTCCCCTGAAGGGGGGAATATGGTGTGATATGATATTAAGTCAGAGTTAAGCGGTTCAGTTAACTATGGAATGGTAAATAAAGAATGTGGTAAAAGGGAGAAAGGGATGAAGTTGCATTTATTCAGTTCCTGCAGATATGTTGCGACTCCAAAACATTATACAAGCACGATGCCGGAGAGAGGCAGTAAAATTTTTCGGCCAGGATGTTATTGATAAATAAGTGTGAATGGACACTTGATACATCAGGAGCTAGTGGCGAGAGATAAGTTAAGACAAAGGATATATCCCAAGAGGGATTATGCAGAATATATATATATATATATATATATATGAGAATGGACCAACGAGTAATTAGTAGTTGATTCAGGAAGAGCCCAGTTATGGCTAGATAAGAGGTCACAGATAAATCAATAGATCATGCAAGATAAATGTAGTGAATCGCAGCATAGTGAATTCAGTCTCGCAGATACGAGATCACAATCAAAAAAAAATTCAGATAGGAGTTGAGGCAGTTAAAGGTACCATTTTTAAGGTTTATGAAAATAAGAGAGAGTGCCACTAAGGAGACAATAAAAATTTGAGCTCAGAAGTAACCCTACGAGCACAAAGGCATAAATTTATGTAACTAAGGATTATTATAGGCGAGTAAGAATAACGAAAATTACCTTCGGGTGTACGATATATCAAGCTCGCAACTTTACAAGAGCCAGAAGGTCTCCCTAAGTACTACAATGAAAGACTAGCTGAGGAAATAAGGAAGAAGGTTTCCACCTAAGCATAGTGAGCTAAAGAGTAAATTATCCTGTAACAACAGTCTCACTACAATATTGTATACACTCCATAAGAAAGTGGCACCTATCATGGCTAATGAATGGTAAAAAAAAGCCATCAAAGGTGATGTTTGAGATCATATGAGGTACAGGAAATTATAGTATTCGTGGGCAAAATGACAAGCCAAGTATTCATGCAACAAGTGATAGAACGACCAGCAAAAGTAATTGCTTACATTTAAGGACAACTGAGAAGGCACGAAAGGAAATTTATGGTGCTAGCAAGTTGAAGGAAGGTTGCGAGTAGTATAAATAGATCGGTGTAGGTCCTAAGGTAAAGTACTGTAGAGCAACAAGGTTTTAGGTTGATAGGAGTAAGGATATGAAAAGGTGAGTGAGAAGGTGACGAGAATATGTATGTCTTCGGGATTAAACCCATCAAAACAAGGGAGCTGATGATTTCCATATGTAATAAAAAGCTCGGTACAGCCTGAATGAACACAGAGGAGTCTGAGACTAGGTGCATTTAGAAGAGATGGAATGCTTCCCTGGCAGTAGAATAAGGGTGTAATTGTGATAGATAAGAGGATGATGCTTAGGCCTTTGATTGAGTAATGATTTAACGAGAAAGGAATTTCATTAATTGCACGGGATTAGAATACCCCATAAGATGAATCGCGTTGGGATGCAATGAAATACGGTTATTGGAGTATAGTATTATCCCTAGGTGGATCAGGAAAATCACTTCATATGTTCCCCGATAAGATGTGAGCCCTAGTGACAGTGTATTATGTAAGAGGTTGCAAGTTATCAGTGATAGATTATAGATCAACATTAAGGTGAATAAACAATAGATGGGTACAAGTTCCAAAGTTCGAGATGAGATTTGTTTGTTATTCTTAGATGAATAATAATGAGGAAGCACTAAAGGACTTAGATTTATACATATAGGATAAGCTAGAGTAACCTGGAGTTGGGTAGCAAACCTCAGTAATAATAAATCGAAGTAAGTTTTATGGTATAGTATAACCTACTTAGATGTAGTAAATCCATAAGGATAGATATACAAGGCTATGAAACAAGAGATATAAATAGTCTTAAGTTCGATAAAGTACCAAGCGAAAGACATCAGTACACCTATAGATGCCTAGAGGGACATCTTGTCATAATTCTGTATATGTTCATAAAGTGAAGCTTAGAGATTGGCTAAAAGATGGAGGAAAAAGAGAAGACGAGTCGCTAGGCACGCATACAAGGACACAGTCGTACATACTGCATGACATAAGGTATCAAATGTTAAGATGTTGGAAGAATTCCAACCATATGTCATGGTGTGACAAAGAGGCCTAAAAGGGGGGAATGCCCAAGCATTTGGATTTATTCAACAAACAGTTGCTTAGATGGAAAGATGAGCATTAAAGTATTCATAAGAGCCATAGTTTATGAAACTGATAAGCGCATCAGTCAACATTCGAGGACGAATGTTCCAAAGGGGGAATGATGTTACACCCCAAGTTTTCATACGTGAGAGTACGTCGTAAGTCATTGATGTAAGCTCGGAAATGAGATTATATTTGGAAGCAAATAAAGTAAGTTAATAATGTTACCTTGGAGGTTACAAATATTTAAGATCATGAATAACGAGTACCAAGAGGGTTGGAAATCTTAGAAGCTAAACCAATTGAAGAAAATAAGTTTCGTCAAAAGTCGACAAGTTTGGAATGTTATAACATGTACTTTGGGGTGAGACTAGGGTTATTAACATGATAAGGAGGTTATTATATGAGTTATTTTAGTCTTATGATATTCATTTTCTACATTTTGAAGGCAAGCAAGTTGTGGAACAAGAGTTGGCAAAGGTCATCACAAGTTACATTCATAAATTTGCTAAAATTTAGGTTAAATGTATCTGAGAATTTCTCCAAATATACTTGGAATCATGGGGTGTTATACCTACGAAATTGAAGGTCTACGAGTCTAGTTTCTAACTCATTAAACCATTCATCAATACGGCATCGGAGTAGAGAGATATTCGCGTTTTTGCGAGACCGCACAAGCAGCTCCCAATGGGACCCACTTAGGCGGTGGTTGACCTACTTCAATTTATAAACGATTTGGACGCCTATTTTTGCTCATTTTTCAACTAATATTCGTCTCCAAACTTCTCCTAACCCTCCTAAATATATACCACAAGGGTTTGAAGTGATTCCAAAGTGATTACACCATATTTCAACATCAAAACTTAGTTCTAGTGAAGAACAACACCTCTTTGAGGTTGTGTTGTCATTGAGGATTGTTGTGGGCTGTATTTGGATGAAATTCCAAGTTGTTGCTGCTGTCTAAGGTGAGTATAACAGCCTACTAATTGTGCTTAATCTTGCTTGTATGTTGGTTAAGTTGTTAGGATGATAAACTACAAGATAATACTTGGATTAGCTTAAGTCACTTCTATGGTGTTGTATTGCTATTAAGGGTTGTTGTAAAAAGAATATAACTTGGATTTTGACTTGAAGTTACTGTAGAAAGTATGTATATTGTTTTCTTGCTTGTGCCTAAGGTTATCTTGATATTGATTAAGTTAAATGGATGGGCTAGACATGAACTAGTGAATAAAGTTGCTAGTTGGGGATAGTTGAAGTTGTGGATTATTTTCGTTGTTATAAATATATGATATAAGGCTGGAATCATTGATTAATGACTTCATTATCATGTTAATGATACTTTTATGTTGAATTAAGAAGTCTATAAGGATTGATAAGGGGTATACGGATTCCAATCGGAGCTTGCCGCTCGTCGTAATGTAGTTGTGACTTGTTGTTGTTATATGGTGTCTTGATATTGATAATTATGTATTGATGGATTGCTCTGGTCATTGTTGTTTGTATATGGTATTGGAGGAGGCCCTTGTTACAAGGGAGATGCTGCCAAAATTTACGTAAACGAGCTACTAGCTTAAGTTATAGACTTAGCCTTTGCTCAGCACTAATTTTGAATCTCCTTATACTATGATAGATTGAGTTGACTTGTTTGAAGAGTTGCTTGGAAGGGATTAGGGACTCAACGGGTTTAAGGTATGTTAAGGCACTTTCTTCTTTCTTTTGGTATGATCTAAAATGAAATGAACATAAACGATACGCTATTTCATAATGACTCTACTCCTAGCAACTAAGGTTGTCCATGTTGTTCTTTCCTTATAAAATTATTCTAAACAAGTGTGTATGATCCTTAAATCCTACTAAGGTTCATATTGATGGTAGGGATGTCCATAATATTCTTAAGTCACTCCAAAAGGTTTAGAATGTGATTCCATGAGTCGAGCATGCATTATGTATATGTATCTATTTTACTCTACCGAGCCGCGCTATAGTCAGCCGGGTACGGCACATATTGTGCAACCACAAATCAGTTGGGTTTTACCGAGCTCCACGTGGCCGGGTACGATTCTACCGAACCTTATGATGGCCGGGTACGCTTTTACCGAGTCCTCTTTGAGGCCGCGTACGATATGATGATGTTGATGCCCACAGAGGTGAATGTTTTTAAAAAGTTTATGTATATATATGTATTATGCATTTCATATCATAGCCCCTAGAGGCACTCAGATGTTACAGGTTGTATCTCCTTTATCTCTCTCTTTACATTACTGTTCTTGTTTATGCTTTCCTGCCTAACATACTCGGTACTTTATTCGTACTGACGTCCCTTTTGCCTGGGGACGCTGCATTTCATTCCCGAAGGTCCCGATTGATAGGTTGACAGTCCTCCTAGTAGGCTATTAGCTCAGCGAAGGTGTTGGTGCACTCCACTTGCTCCGGAGTTGCCTATTTGGTCAGTATGCTTTGGATATGTATTGATTGGTATGACGAGGCCCTGTCCTGACCTTTATGATTTTATGTACTCGTAGAGGCTTGTAGACAGATGTCAGGTGTATGGATAATCGTATGGCCTTGTCGGCCTATGTTTCGAGTTTACTAATGGTCATATCGGCCTTATAGGCCCGTATGTCACATATATTAGTTTGTATATCATGTTGGGTCTTCATATGTTGAGTATTCCCTTATGTTTTATTCTTGTTATCTCATGACGGGTTTTCTAGCTCATTTACTCATGATAATATGATAAGAAAGATATGTTACGTTGGTACTCGGTTGAGTAAAGCACCGGGTGCCCATCGCGGCCCTTCGGTTTGGGTCGTGACATGAATGAAATTTTTCTGCCCCAGTTTTCACTAGGAAAATTTCGTGAATTATTTGCAACACAAATCTAAGTTATTTCTTTATTTAAAGCAATAAAAATGAGGATTGTGTTTCCTTGGGAATGGGGAGTGAAGCCCTAAATTACCAGGTTATGCTGGAAAGCTGACCAGGTTATGCCGAAAAAGAAAAAGGGACCTTGGGTTATGCCAGGGAGAACCACGGGTTATGCCGGGATAAAAGAAAAAAGGTCTTTGGGTTATGCCTGGGAGGTCCGCGGGTTATGCCGGGATAAAAGAAAAAGGTCCTTGCGTTATGCAGGGATAAAATAAAAAGGTCATTGGGTTATGCCGGGATAAAAGAAAAAAGGTCCTTGGGTTATGCCAGGGAGGAAGGAAAACGATCCTCGGGTTATGCCGGGAATCAACTAGGGAGTGGCACCCTATAATGGAAAAGACTACCAGGTTATGATGGCAGCGACTAGGGAATGGGAACCTATGTTGGAAAGGATGCAGCTAGAGATTGGAGGCCCTATGCTACCATGATTTTAATTTAATTTTTTTTTAAGAAAATGAGTAAAAATGCAGGAAAGAATTTGAAGGAGATTTCCCTTTTGGATTGATTGTTGCTGCAGAGCTATTTCTAGCCCTTGTACATTTCTTTTTTGGTTGCACCTGCTTTTTGTACGGTTGCTTTGGATTGCACCGGTTTCCTGTTTTCAAACAAAGAACAGTTCTTAGTTTGAAATGGTGGTTAGTTTTGTGTCCTTGATGATTGATCACTCGATCTAGACCCTACTTTGGTGAAAACCTCTGCTGCTTGTTGGCTTTTCTGAAGATTGATCTATTTCTCAAACTAAGGGACTCAATTTTTCAATATTTATTGTGACGGCTCGCCCGTATGGGGTTTTGGTCCTTTCACCTTATTCTGCCTCTAGGGGATTTTGACTTGGCTTTCTTTTAATTTCACTAACTTCGAGTTTCAGAGCATCGACCATCATGGCCTGTCAGGGTCAACTTGATGTGCTCGCTGAGGCTGGGTACTTTCTTTGGATTTGGCCTTTATTAAATAGAACCCTGTAAAACCAATCTTGCCACCTTTTCTTTGCATTAGTTTCGGAATAGAGTTAGACCGAATGGGATTCAAGGAAAAGTAAACAAAGTACAAGAAAATGAATTTAATGAGAAGTGTCCCTTTCAGGGAAGAAAGGCGGACTTATCTGGGGTGCATGCAAACTTCAATAGACATGACATGCTTCTTGGGCTGGATTCCCGATCCGCACAAACTATCCCAACTTCTCATAAACCCACTGCGACCCGTGTTTCAAAATCGGGAAACCTTGCCAGGACTCTTTCAGCACCAATGGTGGTGAGGGATTTCTTCTTTTCGATCAACGGCGCCCTTTGTGGGTTTTCGCCAATCGACCTCTCTCATTTCTCTTCTTACCATCACCTTATAGTGCTCTTTTACGAGTTTTCACTAACATGACTCTCTCATTTTAAATTTCTCTCATTTTTATTACATCAGATCCAAGTAGCTGTATTCTCTGATCCTTGAACATTCTCACTGATTGATCGGAAGGACTTGAAAGGATTTGGGTAAAAATGATTTGGATCGAATTACAACTTTGGAACCATTCAGGCGGGATCATCGCCAGACCATTACAACATCTGCCCCAGTTTCACTTTTGGGGGAAACTGGATTTTTGTTTTGGTGCGACTGAACCACAGAGAGAGGCTGCCTATGTATCCTTTCGGAATCAAGTCGAACGTAGTTCAAGGAATATTTTTTTTTTGTTTCTCTTTCTTTTTTTTTCTTTTTTTTTTCTTTTTTTTTTACAAACATCTTCGAGTTCCAAAGAGGGTAATGAAAGAAAGATAACCGGCTCAAAGGGTTAGCAAAGGATTGAAGTGTTTGGGGTAGCAAGAATAAAAGCCTTCGTCATCCCAATCGGATAATGTTGTCATTGCAGAAAGACTAAACATAGTACCTTTTGACTGCATCCACATTCACAGCTGCTTCGGGATCATTTCCTTCGATATCTCCTAAGTATAATGCCCCTCTTGACAATATCTTTCTGATGATATACGGGCCTTTCCAAATAGGAGCAAATTTTCCTTTTGCTTCCTGATGATGGGGAAGAATATGTCTTAGAACGAGATGCCCCACTTCAAAATTTCTAGGTCGTACTTTCTTGTTGTAGGCACGGGCCATTTGTTGTTGATACAACTGCCCGTGGTAGACTGCATCCATTCACTTTTCATCGATCAAGGTTAACTTTTCCAGACGGGTTTTAACCCACTCAATGTCTTCAATTTTAGCTTCAACAATGATCTGGAGAGAAGGGATTTTAACTTCCGCGGGTATCACGACTTCAGTGCCATAAACCAAAAGGTACGGGGTTGGTCCGACCGACGTGTGCACAGTAGTGCGATACCCCAACAATGCAAAAGGCAACTTTTCATGCCACTACCTGGAACTTTGGATCATCTTTCTCAAAATCTTTTTGATGTTCTTGTTTGCTGCTTCGACAGCACCATTATCTTTAGGACGATAAGGAGTAGAGTTCTGATGCGTTATCTTGAATTGTTCGCATATCTCCCCCCTCAAATGACTATTCAAGTTTGCAGTATTTTCTGTGATAATAGTTGCAGGAATGCCAAAAGGCAGATAAGATTGGAGTGCACGAAATCTACCACGGCTTTCTTGGTGACAGATTTGAGAGTGATTGCTTCAACCCATTTCGTGAAATAGTCGATGGCGACCAATATGAATCTGTGCCCATTTGAGGCTTTTGGCTCGATTGGCCCAATGACGTCTATACCCCAAGCAACAAATGGCCAAGGTGCTGATATGGGATGCAACTCTATGGGAGGTGTGTGAATCAAATCACTGTGCACCTGACACTGATGACATTTCCGAACAAAACTGAAGTAGTCTTTTTCCATGGTCATCCAGTAATAACCCGCTCGAAGGATTTTCTTTGCCAAAACATACCCGTACATGTGGGGTCCGTACACTCCGGCGTGCACTTCGTACATGATTCTTCCGGCTTCTTTGGCGTCAACACATCTTAACAAGTTGAGGTTCGGGGTCCTTTTGTACAAGACATCACCAGTCAGAAGGAAACCACTTGCATGCCATCTAATGGTTCTCTTTTGGTCTCCACTGGCTTGCTCGGGGTATTATTTGGTTTTCAAAAATCTTTTGATGTCATGATACCATGGCTGAACATTTGGTTCTGCCTCAATCGTATTACAATAGCCATGCCTTTCCCTGATTTGGATTTCTAAGGGATCAATGTGGGCATTGCCTGGGTATGGCAGCATCGAGGCCAAAGTAGCAAGTGCATCAGCTAATTCATTGTGACAACGAGGGATGTACCTGAACTCTATTGACTTGAATTGCCTGCCAAGATCTTCCACATGTTGCATATAAGGAATAAGCTTGACATCTCGGGTCTCCCATTCTCCTTGAGCTTGTCGGATAATCAGATCTGAGTCTCCCATGATTAACAATTCTTCGACATCTTCATCGATTGCCATTTTCATACCCATAATGCAAGCTTCATACTCGGCAGTGTTGTTTGTGTAGAAAAACCGAAGCCTGGTTGTGGCGGGTAATGTTGACCAGTGGGCGAGATCAAGATTGCCCTAATTCCAATACCCTTTGCATTTACCGCTCTATCGAAGAACATTTTCCAAGCATTGGTGTCTTCGGATATTGCCTCAACTGAGTTTACCTCTTCATCCGGGAAGTAGGTGTTCAAAGGTTGGTATTCATCATCGACCGGATTTTCAGCCAAATGATCTGCTAACGCCTGGGCTTTCATTGTCGTGCGGGTGACATAGACTATGTCAAATTCCGTAAGCAGGATATGCCACTTTGCTAACCTCCCAGTGGGAATTGGCTTCTGGAATATGTATTTTAAAGGATCCAACCTGGTTATGAGGTAAGTGGTGTAGGCTTGCAAATAATGCCTCAGCTTCTGAGCGACCCAAGTTAAAGCGCAGTAAGTTCTTTCCAATAAAGTGTACTTGGCTTCATAACTGGTAAACTTCTTGCTCAGATAGTAAATGGTCTGCTCTCTCTTTGCGGTCACATCGTGTTGCCCGAGGATGCAGCCAAAAGAATTTTCCAAGACTGTCAAGTACAAAAACAAAGGCCTCCCTGGCTCAGGTGGGACCAAGACTGGCGGATTTGACAGATATTTCTTGATTTTATCGAAAGCTTCTTGACATTCATCTGTCCATTTGATTGCCGCATCTTTCTTCAACAACTTAAATTTGGGTTCACACGTGGAGGTCAACTGAGCAATGAAACGACTGATGTAATTCAATCTTCCCAACAAACACATAACATCTTTCTTGGTTCTTGGAGGAGGCAAATCCCAAATAGACTTTATCTTTGTTGGATCTAACTCGATGTCCCTCCGATTGACTATGAATCCCAAGAGTTTGCCGGATGGTACCCCAAATGCACATTTGGCTGGGTTCAGCTTCAAATCATATTTGCGCAACCGCTCAAAGAATTTTCTCAAGTCCCGAACGTGGTCGTCCTAGGTTTTGGATTTGATGATTACATCGTCCACATACACCTCTATCTCTTGGTACATCATATCATGAAAAATGGCAGTTATGGCTCTCATGTAGGTTGCCCCGGCATTCTTCAGACCAAATGGCATGACTCTGTAACAGTATGTACCCAAGGTGTGCTAAAAGCTATCTTTTCTGCATCTTCTTCATCCATCAACACCTGGTGATATCCTGCGTAACAATCCACGAAGGACTGTATCTCATGTTTGGCGCAGTTATCAACAAGGATGTGGATATTCGACAAAGGGAAGTTATCTTTGGGACTTGCCTTGTTTAAATCTCTGTAATCCACATACGCCCGGGTCTTCCCGTATTTCTTTGGCACCGGAACTACATTAGCTAGCCATGTGGTATACCGAACTACTCGGATCACCCCCGCTTTCAACTGTTTCGTGACTTCTTCTTTGATCTTGTCACTGATGTCTGTTTTAAACTTTCTTTGCTTTTGCTGGACAGGGGGTAATCAGGGTAAGTTGGCAACTTATAAACCACCAAATCAACACTTAGTCCTGCCATGTCGTCATACGACCAAACAAACACATCTTTAAACTCAAACAGGAGTTGGATTAATGCATCCCGGGTTTTCTGTCTGTATGAATGCTTATCTTGGTTTCCATGATTTCTTCAGAACTACCCAACTTAACCGGCTTAGTACCATTTAAGTTCGGCTTAGGTTTATTCTCAAATTGTTCCAATTCTCGATTTATTTCCCTAAAAGCCTCGTCTTCATCATATTCCGATTCTTGGTTCATGATTTCACAATTAGACAGCGTGTTTGGATCTGGGCATGAAGTCCGCAAGCCGTATTATTAGGACTGAAAGAAGAAATAAAAGAGAAAAATAACAAAATCAGAAAGAATAAAGAAAGATGAACGATGAAATATTGATTTCATTTCTTTTGAATTTGAAGATAACGGGGTTTATATTGGAAATTAAAAGACAAGAAACTAAAGAAAACATTCGAGATACACCCTGGAATAACTCGTGATGCAGAATAAGTGGCAGGACAGGTCTACCGGGACTCCCGCCTGATTGGGAATGGCGTAGCCTTCCAATTCTGCATCTTGGCATTAGGTCCCATATACAACACTTCAGCTGTGCTTGAGCCCTCCCCTAGCTGGACCATGTGGGTTTCATATAGTATCTTCCTCATTGCCCCACAGATCTCTTCAATCTCTTCGGCCGTAAAGACCTTATCCTCTTCTTCTTTATTGTACTTGGGCTTGACAAATGTTTTGTACAGATGCGTTACTGGCTGCGGCAATACCCATCCATCATTCTTTCTATCATTTTCCCATCTTACATCAGCTGGAGTGGGTCGGAAGCCTACCCCAAAGAACTTTTCACTGGCGGTCAGGGTGACAGGTTCAGCTATTCCTTGCAATGATTTCCCAAGCCCCTTCCCAGGTTTGTAGCCATGTCTGATCATCTCTTTGGCCACCATGATTGATGCATTTGAAAGAAATGGTTGAGGGCAAGGTTTTCCTTCTTCACACTGATCCGCAACCACGATTTCAAAGGCCTGATAGACTATGTGCTCACTCCCCTCTCTTGCTTCTAGACATGGGACTGATGGGTCCCGATAAATTGATTGCTCAACTTCCCCATGGACCAAAATCTCTTGATCCTCATGTTGGAACTTCACCATTTAGTGAATAGTAGAGGGTACAACCCCCGCTGCATGAATCCACGGCCTCCCCAAAAGAAAGTTGTAGGATGTGTCCATGTCCAGAACCTGGAAGATTACTTCAAAGTCTACTGGGCCGATGGTTAGAATTAGATCAATCTCTCCAATTGTGTCCCTTTTGATACCATCGAAGGCACGTACACAGACATTGTTGGGTCGGATTCTTTCGGTACCGATTTCCATACGCTGCAGAGTTGAGAGTGGGCAAATGTCTACCCTAGAGCCTCCGTCCAACATAACCCTTTTCACATAGTACCCTTCGCATTTGACTATCAGGTGCAGGGCTTTGTTATGTGCGGCCCCTTCTAGGGGCAAGTCATTTGACTAGTTGATTGCGAAAAATCTTTCTGCCATTCTCTCCAACTGCTCTACAGAAGTCTCAACAGGCACATATGCTTCGTTAAAGGTCTTGATCAATACCTTTTGATGTTCGGTGGAGTTCATCAATAGAGACAACAAAGAGACTTGTGCGGGAGATTTTTGAAGCTGGTCGATCACCTCATAATCCGCCATTTTCATCTTTTGAAAGAAGGCCTCCGCTTCTTCGGGACTTACGGGCTTCTTATATGGGAAGCGCTTTCTAGTGGCATTGTTCACCTCTTCCAAATTGAAATACTTTTTAGTCGGATTATTTTCTTGAACCTCACCTGAGATTTCTTTGCCCTTATAGGTCACCACCGATTTGTTGTAATTCCAGGGCACAACGGCAGGATCTGTAATGGGCTTCTGTGACGTGCGGCCAATAACCACGGGCTCACTCAGCCTTGGTGGATTAATTGGCCCCCGCATCACATAAGTTCCCTTGGGCACATATATTTGGGTTATCTTTTTCAGCTCGAATCTCCTGGGAGGACTCAAAGTCATCTTCTTTTCTTTGTGGCCTCGAGGGACATAAAGAACAACATCTTTGGTAGGCGTTGCCCCAGTTTCAACTTCAATTTTCTTTTCTGACTTTGGAGGGGTGGTTTTGTTCTTTTTCTCCCCTTTGTCTTGCTTCAGGGCAGCTTTTGATTTCTTTTCTACATTAGAGATGGCAATTATGGCCTTCAACACTGGGTCAAATCCTTGTCTTTACAAATCATTCCAATAACCGGCCCGTTGTGGTGAGCGGTAGTGGATTGTTGGTTACATTGGGAACATCTTCGTCCCTTAGCACTATTTTTTGTTCTATCAGATCTTCCACAACTCTCTTCAAAGTCCAACAATTTTCTATATCATGCCCTTCAGCCCCTGAATGATAAGTGCACCGGGTGCCACGTTGGTAAGAGGGTGATTCTGGGTTTTGCATATTCGGGGGTACGGGTTGCAACAAACCCATTTGGACCAATTTTGGGAATAGGCTAGAATAGGACTCACCAATTGGTGTGAAGTTCATTTTCCTTAGCGACTCCCGGGCACGGAAGTTTTTTTGTGGAGGTCGGGGATTGTAGTGAGCTGGGTAAGGAGGTTGATTTCTGGGAAGTGGAGATCTGTTCTGATTAAATTGTTGTTGTGGCCTGACATAGGGTTGGGCATTCATCACTGTGTATGGCTGAGGAGCATAAGCTACATCTTGGTGAGGATAGTAGTGTTGTGGGACTCTTTTAGAGAAAAAAGATCTGGGTGGACGGGGTTTCCTTGCGCTCGAAGTTGCCATGGACGTTTCTTTCTTTTTCTTTCGATTTGCTACTCCTCTAGACCCACCCTGGATGGCTTGGGAGGTAGCCCTTATAGCAGATTGGCTCAAAATTTGACTTGTTTTCAACCCATTTTCAACCATTTCGCCAATCTTGATGGCTTCCGCGAATGGTTTACCCATTGCGGACATCATATTTTGGAAGTAGTCAGCTTCCTGATCTTGGAGGAAAACTGTGACCATTTCAATCTCATCCATCGGAGGCTTTACCCTAGAGGCCTGCTCATTCCATTTAACAGCATACTCTCAGAAGCTTTCCGAAGATTTCTTCTTTAAGTTTGTCAATGAGTTCCTATCCGGAGCAATATCAATGTTGTACTGGAACTGCCTGACGAAATCTCTAGCAAGATCATCCCAGATGTGCCAGCGGGAAATATCTTGGTCCATGTACCATTCAGATGCGATGCCAACCAAACTTTCTCCAAAGTAGGCCATGAGGAGTTCCTTCTTTCCACTGGCTCCTCGCAGCTGGTTGCAATATCTTGAGATGAGCAATGGGATCCCCGTGCCCATTGTATTTCTCAAATTTTGGGTTTTGAATCCCAATGGTAGATGCACATGAGGGAACATACATAAGTCGGCATAAGATACACTTTTTTGTCCACTCAAACCTTGTATGATTTTAAGGCTCTGTTCCATACTCCTCATCTTTCTCCCAATCTCTTCTTGCTCATGAGTTTTGATGGTCTTTTCTTGCCTTGCAGCGAACTCATATTGGGGTGGTTGAGGGTAAGTATAAGTGGGAAATTGAGGAGGTTCCATTGGTAAGGTGGGTGTTTGGAAGGTCAAAGCTGAGGGGTCAAAACTAGGCCTGGGCAGTGTAGGGTGTGTCGTGGCCGAGCAAGGTGGAGCGGTGAAGATATTTGAAGCTGCACCGGACATTAACACCTGGGGGTGAACCTCAGAAGGGATTCCCACAAAATGAGCTGAGATAGTTGGGTGTCCTAGTGGTGTATTTGGGTGATTGATCGGGACCGTGGAGGTACCGCTTGCTCTAGGAAAGAGTTCGGGGAATCCAGGGATTGCGCTTGGTGGCTCTCTTCCATTTGCCCAAGCGTCCCACATTTCCATAACCCAGAGGCGCAAGATTCTGTTTTCTTCGGCAGTTGCCGATTCTGAGGTCGGGATGCCTGAGATTGGACTATCATCCATGATGGGAATTGTTGGCAGAGTCATTTCTGAAGACATTGTGATGCTCCCTTTTGATCTCGTAAAGTATGGGTGCGAAGCCAGATTACCACAAAAACCAACCATCGTTCTATAACAACCTGGACTGGAAGTAACAACAGCAAACGGTTAGTTTGAAATAAATAACAGATAGGTAATCGCACATTGGGGGTGTGATGCACCTATACAGTTAAATGTGTTTCTACATGTTTTGCAACGGTTGCATACTTCATCCCGGCTTTACTTATTCTTCCCCATTTTTCTTCTTTTTACTTCCACTCTTCCCTTTTCATCTCTCTTCTTTTTTCATTTTTTTCCTTTTTGATTTTTCTTTGGCTCTTTTTTTTTTGGTTTCTCTCTCGGTTTTTTCCTCTTTTATTTGAGTTATTTACAAAACCATGACCGGATCTGATGAGGATTGCCTACGTATCACGATGCCGCGTGAATCAGATCATAACGTAGTTCAAAAAGATAAATGCGAAAAATAAAGAAACAATTTTTTTTGGGAATTTTCGATTTTCATTAATAAGACTTCTAAACTTTCTATTGCAAAAGACTTCAAACTACTCATTTTCTTGGAATATAAAACTACGAACAGACTCAAAATAAACCAAAATACAGACTCGATAAATGAAAATCAGGAATACATTAAAGCTTCGACTCCTGGGGCCCGTGGGACATCATTCAGTCTCGCCACGGGCCTATATGCGAAATCCCCTTGAAGCCGCTCCAAATCACTCATTATCTGGCGGACAAATGTCATCACTGCAGCGAAGAAAGTGGTTCGAGTCATGTCCTCACATGCTTGGCATTTTATGACAATGTAGTCGGCAATGGCTCTAACCCTCTCCCGAATTCTACCCTTTTCCTGAAGCAGACATCCGGCTTGCTGATTCCTGGCTTCTAACACCTGAGTGTCGTGGAGGTGCTGATTTTGCAACTGTTGTATTTCTTCCTCCATCTGGGCCATCAAATCACAACAGTGTTCCCTATCAGCTTTAAAATCTTTGGCCTACTTGGCTGCCTCATTTTCGAGGGTAGTCATTTTTCTTTTAAGGCTGGTGATTGTCCCTTCATACTTTCTCTTCATTTGTTGCACAAACTGTGCCCACCCTTTTGCATTTTCCGCCAATTGAGCCCGGACTTTCGCTAGACTGGCCTCAAATTTTTCTAGGTCATCTTGACACTCAAGTGCTTTCTTTCTCAGACTACTTATAAGCCTTTCATCCGCTCGGCTTCTTTTCGGATTTTCAGCAGCTATCCTCATTTTCTGGATTTGGGCTTTGAGGGCTTTATTTTCCTGAGTTAGCTTTTTCTTTTCCCCTTCATCTGCGGTGGCCTGGATATTGTTGTCAAACTTGGGGTCCCTGATTTATCCCTCTAATTTACTTATTTTAGTCTTATAGCCTTCTTCCTTTGCCAACCAGCCCCACTGCTCTTGCGAGTCGTTAGTGAATTGTTGAATGTGAGCTCTCTTAGCGGGTCTCTCAGGAATCTGAAACCTTTTACCGAACCAGATAATGTACTTAGGGTCCACTTCACCTCTAGCTAGATGTCTCACCATGGTCGTAGGTTCGAGAAATCTACATTCATTCCACACCTGACAAATTCTTCCTTCTGGAAATACGGCTTTTGGGCCCAATTCAATGACATGTTTACTCAAATCTTCGTCATGGGGGACGGTTTAAAATCTTCTCTACTACCTTTTCCTAGATCATTCCACCACATGTGGAGCTGTAAGGCGATCACTTTAAGGGTTGTGAAGGGTTCAATCTCATTTGTGCTCATCATGCACATTTATTAAGGTGATTTAATAACTCATTTTGACCCAAAAGAGTAACACCATTTTTCAAAATTTTACTTCAAAAATAAAACCCGATTTTGCAGATACGGCCGTTCAGCACTTCGGGGAAGAAGATTTTAAGGTTGTGCCTGCTAACCGGTCATAACATAAAAAATGATCAAAGGTGGTTGTTCTTGCAAAACAGCCTTTCGGCGCCCTTTTAGGGACATTCGGCTTATTTTAAACAAGAATGGCATCACCCTGCTTATTTGTGACAAAATATAAAGTTTTGTTGTTTTTGGGCTATTTTTGGAAAAGGGAAGTTGGACTCGATGGAGGTTGCCTACGTATCCCACATCCGGTGAGAATCAAACTGGCATAGTTCAGGCCGATTTGACGGAAAAAAAATAAAAAAATAAAAACCAACTATTTTTCAAACAGAAGATTTTGTTAGAATTTTGGCAGAGTTTCAGTATATTTTGGACATTGATTTTTTTTCAAAATAAGAAATTATCTCTTTGAGCCCTTACACTGCTATTTTCTTTTTCCAATTTCTTCTATTATCCACAAGCCATTCAACAGGTGAATCCGAAGCAAATAAATGCACAAGTAGCAAGTAGGATGCATCAGGATGGTCTTTTCATTTCAGGTACACCTGTCCTAGACAGACCCAACCCTTGTGTTGAGTCTCCTAAGTAAAATGCACGTGATGCAAACAAACGTTCCTACTAGGGATCCGACATGAGGCTTTGTTATACTAGGTTTAAAACATGGGTTTATTGTTCTAGACCTGTCTTACCCGAGCGGACAACTCCAGCCGAGGGGGGCAGCGTACCAGGAATACAGAAGCTTCACCGGCTTTGCAACTTGTCCGAACCTCATTCTAAAATGGGATAAGACTCTAGACAGAAGAGAAGTCACACGAAGTGCACCCTTCTCCATGATTTAGAAGACTCAGAAAGAGGGAGGGTTTTGTAGCAGTTTATATACAATTCACAAAATATCAAAGCGGTAAAAGCATTTAGCACATTAGGCTCAAACATGTAGAAAATCAGATAATAGATAAAGCCAATCATAACAGCTATTCTAAGCTCGAATTCTTAAACCCTAAACCGAAGTTCTGGGTTTGGGTCCCTAGTAGAGTCGCCAGAGCTGTCACATCTCCCTTTTTACACACTACCCCGAAGGGTAGTATATAAGGGAGTTTTTCCAATTTAAGTGACATTATTCGAAATGGGATTATTTATTCAATTTTATTCAGAGTCGTCACTTGGGATGGTTTGTTTTCTGGTGTCCCAAGTAATCGGTTTATTTTAAATCCCAAATCGAGGAAAATTCGACTTTCCTTTTTGAAGTCTACGAACCAGAAATTCTGAATAAGGAATTCTTTTAACCCGAGGGAAGGTGTTAGGCACCCTCGGATTCCGTGGTTCTAGCACGGTCGCTTAAGCTATCATAATTGGCCTATTATTTGATTTTAATACATGTTTTAGCTTATGGTATAATTTTAAACTTAATAATCGCTTTTAATTATTTTTTAGGAAAGTTCAACGTTATTTAAAACACGTCTTTGGATCACGCCACATGAAATGCACCCGCGATCTGCGACATATTTTCTTTAACGTTACTAGGATTTGGATTTGGGTCACATGAAATACATACCCGAGTTTAGGGAAGTAAATTATTAAAATAACGCGCCTAAAGTGACTACGCGTTTGCAACTTTGCAAGGGCCGTGAAATTTCAACTAAACGGCACACCTCGAATTCTAAGGATCAACACAAGATTAGTTATATGAGGGCCATGCAATTGTCATTTTTGTTTGACATGGCGCACCTCGATTCCAAATCAAAAAGGTATTCCAACTAGGCTTCGGAGGGCCATAAGCTATTTTGCACTATTTAGTATGGCTCACCTCAATCTAAAAAAACCAATAATTGTTTAAAGAAAACTGAAGACTCCTAATTACTCAAATATTGCCTAAATGATTTGTTGAAGGCCAAAGAAAATAATACTTCATTTTAAAGAAATGTTCAAGCCTAATCAAAGAGCCTAATTCGTATGGGACATGCACAAGTAGAATGTTCAGAGATTCACGTATCGAACCTCCGCAACAGCTGAAAGCAGTCAGATTCTTAACGTGTGCCAAATTAAAATTAAACCAAAAGCCATTGCAAGCTTTGGGGCTCGAAACAGGCCCATCTCTCAAACGAAGGCCAGATGTACGTTAATAAAGAGGGAATTTTATCCCTTTGGGCTTGACATCGATTCCTCAAACATGGTTACCCATATACAGTGATTCAATTTCAGATCCTATTAATTAACAAACATTAATTGAGAAAAATAATCCATTCATGAAATGTGACAATGAAACTGGGCCGAAATTAATTTAACAAGAGAAAAATTCATGCTGGGCTCATATAATTAGATTCATATGTGTGACACTAAAATTAAAACCAGAAAAACAGTTTGACAAAGGCATTTGTTCGAAATCCAAAAATTCAAACATCCATTCGACTTAGCAAAAACCATTATTTCTAATATCCATGCTTCCCCTTTGTACCAACTTACGTATGGATTTAGTGCTATTCTATCTTGGTTTATTTGAAGAATCAATCAACATGGAAATACAGAACACAAATTTAAACCTATGAGAGAACCATTAAATCTAATTTAAACCTACTTGAATCTAATACCCAACTTCACTGCATTCTTCAGGAACACTACATACTACCTCTACACAAATCCATTCCTTATGACCTTTCATACACATTTGATAATCAATACATTAAACCACCAGACTGGAATTATTACATTATTCCACACTTAAAGCAAAAATAGAAAGATGTATAAGAAAACTGAACTAAACTAAGTAACTTCAACAAATTAATGGAATCGGAATTCGAATTCATGACATCTTTTATTGATTTCAGGTAGGGATAAACAACTTCCACGCATACTCAAGCAAAGTTGGTCAATTTAGATCCAAAAGAGTACCTGAGAGTGAACAAAATAAGAAAATGAAGAATTAACAATAGTAACAGTAGGCAACCATCAGCAGAAACCAACCAGATTCAACAATTAAAACCAAGAAAATCAGCTCAGAAACTCAATGGAAGAGTAACCCTCAACAAACTTGAACCAAAAACTTTCAACAATCAAACATCAATCCATTTTGAATATCTGAATAAGAACCTTTACTTTCAGAAAAAAAAAAGTTCTGAAGAAAGCTCAATAAAACTGTGAGAACCAACCGTTTATATTTTCTAAGTTTTTCTCTATCTCCTTCTCATATCTCCCCAATTCAACTCTCATTAGAAATGCCTTTATGGGCAAGCTATTAGGGCAGCAGAAATGGTTCAGTTTTATTTTGCCCTCTAGACCTTCCACAATTTTTATTTTTGCAGCTTAGTCCCTAAATTTCTGACTTGTTGTCCAAGTAAACTATTTTCAGCTTCTAAGAAGCTTCCTAAGGCTGTTATTCATAGATTCCCTAAGTAAACTACCCAAGTTACCCCTTAGGTACCCTGTTTTTACCCCTGAACCTCAAATGGGTTATGGGTCAAGTTGACCCTGGGTCAAATCCATTTAGAAACCCAGCCCAAACCTGAACTCAAAGGCATGAACCTCAAGTTCAAGCACAATCAAAACAAAATTATCTGAATAAAAATGAAAACAATAAGGAAATAGAAGCAATTCGAGCAATTATCAAAAATTCGATTAATGAACTGAAATTGAAACTAACCTAATAAACACACTATTTATACTAATTAAAGAAAAAGGGATTTTTAAAACTAACATGCATATAAAAAGGACGACTCTAAAAAAATTGGGAAAGCAAAAAGTCCAGAAGGAGAGGAAGAAGCAGATGACAATAAAAGATAGAAAAATAAAAGAAACAGTAAAGAAAAACTAACAAAAGAAAACAGAGAAATACCTAAAGTGGCTCAATCAAACGGGAATTGGAATGAATCTTCACATCCTCAAATTTAGGCCGAGCTTGACCTTAATCGTGTGTTCTAGTCAAGGACAACGAATAAGGTCAAATTAGACCTTAAACCTCGCTGAAGCTTCGATTTGGGGTTTGGGATTTTTAGGGTTCAGAGCTTTGATTTAATATTTGAGGAGTTCAGGGGTGATTTGAGGGAAAACAATGACGGAACTGGTATGAGGGGTAAGGGTGGTTATGTGGTGTTATTTTGGTGGGGTTTGGAGGTGGCGCCGCCACCGGAGAAAATTGGGCGGCGTTAGGGTTCCGCTTCTTTGATCTGAAATTCGAAGAGTGTCTAAGGGATTCGAGTTGAATGGATTGGGGATTTGGGATAAGGAGGTGGAGGAGATTCAAGGGTGTAATTTTGGTGGCATTTGGCAGTCGGCCGCCGCCGTGGGCGATTTCCGGCGGGCGGCAGACAGTGGTTTTGGGCAGCATTACACTGGGGTCTCTGAGGTGATGAGGTGATAAGAGAGGGGGGGTGGAAGAAGTGTTCAGACATATATATTTTGAAGATACCCCTAGTTCAAAACCGTCGGATCAAGAATGATCAACGGTTGAGATCCCTTATGCACAAAACGGGGTCGTTTGGATGGTGAAGGGGTTGGACCGGCTTTACAGGCAGGTTTGGGCCGTGTATAGGCGATTTGGACGGGTTAAATGGTGGGTTCGGCCCAAAATTCAAGCCTTTCTCTTTATTTAAAGCTTTTCTCTTCTTTTTAATTTCAAAACCCCTTCTTTTCTTCCCTTTTTATATTAAGAATCCTAAATTATCTACAAATGAGCTATTTTTTTATTTTTAAATTTTTATAAAGCAAATAATTACTGATTGATTCTAACAATGTAAACAAATCCTAAATGTAATGCATGATATTTTTGGTATTTTAGTTTCATGATTAAAATAAAATTAAAGGTGCACAAAAATTCAAACAATTAATAAAAATCCTACAAAATCCTATAAAATGGCAAATAATTAAGAAACAAAAATCTATCTTCTTGGATTTTATAGGAGTATTTCATATAGGGCAAAAATTACGTGCTCACACACCTCACGTACAGCTGGGACCAGTACCAAAATTTGTACAAGAAGTACAGAGTGTAGTATGAGTACAACCGACCTAATATAATCCGTAAGTGCCAAGCAACCTCGACGAGGCTATGATAGGACACTCACGTAATTTAACCTGTACAAATGTAGATATATGCGCGACATAGTAACAAATAAAATTTTTATATGTACGATTGGGAGGGGACATGCGAAAGGAGAACAAGATACGACAATTACAATAGAAATGACGACACAAATCAGTCAAATAAACCATCAACCAATGAAAACGGATAAACATGATGAATAAAGATGGCACAACATCACCTATCGTGCTTTTACTCTCAACCTCACCATGAAACAATAATAATGGCACGACATCACCCTTTGTGCTTTTACTCTCAACCTCACCATGAAACGATAAATATGGCACGACATCACCCTTCGTGCTTTCACTCTCATCCTCACTATGTATAAATCATTAAGTGAAGAAAAAAATGGCACGACATCACCCTTCGTGCTTTAACACTCTCCCTTACCATGTAGTAATAAATATAACAATTTGGGAAATAGATAGTGAAAGAATAAACATTACGTCAACAATGGTTCCAAGATGCTAAACCTCAATTTCAAAATATACTCAACCATCACAAATAATTCATAAATGTGGAAAGAAAGATCAAGTAAGTAATAAACTATTCTAAGCATGGATATCATAAGTAAAGAAGGCAATAAATTACAAGGAAACAAGTTTCACCCACATGCTTTAACCCAACAACAACGCATATATACTCGTCACCTCACATATATGTTGTACCCAAACATTTAAACACGTAGCAAATAGGCAAACAAGTTCTAATCCCTCAAGTCAAGGTTAACCACGACACTTACCTCACTCTGCAACCAATTCAGAGCTCTACTAGGGCCTTTCCTCTAGAATCTGCACCCAAACCAATCATATCTGTGACGATCCGGCCGGTCGTCTTAAGAATTTATGCCTCGATCCCCTATTAACTGCTTTCCTCGAGTTTATTTCAACTATTTTGATTTGCCGGGACATTCGGTTTGAGTTTCGGAGAGTTTTTGGACACTTAGTCCCTAAATGAGAGCTTAAGTGTTGGAAAGTTGATCGTAGTTAGAATAGCATAAAGAAGGCCTCGGAATGGAAATCCGATGGTTTCGTTATCTCCTTTGGGTGATTTCGGGCTTAGGGGCGTGTTCGGATTGTATTTTGGAGGTCCGTAGCTAATTTAGGCTTGAAATGCCGAAAGTTGAATTTTTGAAGTTTTCGGTTCGATAGTGAGATTTTGATCCGAGGGTTGTAATGGAATTCCGGAAGTTGGAGTAGCTTCTTAGTGTTTAATGTGATGTGTGTGCAAAATTTTAGGTCATTCGGACGAGGTTTAATAGACTTTTTGATCGAAAGCGTATTTTTAGAGTTTTTGGAATTCTTAGGCTTGAATCCGATGAAAAATAGGTGTTTTGATGTTATTTTGAGCATTCCAAAGGTTGGAACAAGTTTGAATGATATTTTAGGATTGGTTGGCAGGTTTGGTTGAGGTCATGGGGGCCTCGGGTGTGTTTCGGAAGCTCAACGGGCCATTTTTGAACTTGGAAAGATTGCAGATTTTCTGCTGTTGTGTTGCAGAGAAAACATTCATCGTGTTCGCGAGAGGGTCTCGCATTCGCGTAGAGCATCTGGGTGAAACAACTGAATCGTGCTTCGCGTTCGCGATGATGTCCCACGTTCACGAACGTATGGACCCATTGGTCTTCGCGTTCGCGACATGGTCCTCGTGTTCGCATAGGGTCTGCCAGTGTAAGCTACGCGTTCGCGAGTGTACATCCATTTGCAGAAGAGGAAATCAGCCAGTAGGCTTTTGTGCATCGTGTTCACGATAGTAGTCCCGCGTTCGCGAAGAAGAACGCGTCTGGGCAGAATATAAAATTTCAAAGTCGAGGGTTTAGCCATTTTTGTGAAAACTAAAGCTTGGGAGCTCGGATTTTAGCGAGATTTTGAGGGATTTTCAGAGATATCGATTGGGTAATGATTCTCAAATCCTTTTTGCTTGTAGCCCATTAATATTAACATGAATTCATCATTTAATTTCGGATTGGAGATGAAAATTGTGGAAAAGTTGGAAGAAAGATCTTAGAACTAGAATTCGACTTTTGATTGCGAATTTGACCTTAGATTTGGATAATTTTGGTATGCATGAACTTGTGAGAGTGTGAGAATTCTGAAAATATAAATTTTACCCGATTCCAAGATGTGGGCCCGATGGGCGTTTTGGTCATTTTACCTAATTGCGCATATTAGCTTAGAATTTAATTGTAGAGTCAGTTACTTGAAGTGTTATTTACATTATGAAATTGAATTGAATAGATTTTTGCCATTTGGAGTCGAGTACTCGTAGCAAGAGCGTGGTTCCGGGTTGAATTGAGCTGGTTCGAGGTAAGTGGCTTGCCTAACCTTGTGTGAGGGACCTTCCACTTAGGATTTGGTATTATTTGTTAATTGAAATGTCTTGTATGTGAGGTGATGAGTGCGTACTTGTGTTAATTGTTAAAAATTCGGTTTTTCATTAAGTAATTACTTGTATGTTTTCTTTCTTGTTCTTATTACTTGCACTATTAAGCATGTTGTTAGCTTAAGAAAGCACGTCTGAGTGACTTAATTACCTTATTTGCTCAAACTGCTTTACCTGAATTCTGTGCAGCATGTTAGGTTAGACTTACTTGTTTGCCTTAATATGAAATTTGACATTTCTGAATACTTTCCTGTTGCTGATGTGTATTACATTGGGACTACGGATGTGAGATTCCGGTAGCTCTCCCTTGTCTGTTTATATTTGGGACTACAGATGTGAGATTTCAGTAGATCCCCATGCACAGTTATATGGAACTACGGGACTGTACCCGGTAGATTTTCCCAGTACTGGGTATTTACATTTGGGACTACGAAACGGGATTCCGGTAAATCCCCGCGCACTATGAGTTGGACTACGGGACGGGATCCCGGGAGATCCATTGGATATGTATATTTGGCACTACATGACGGTATCCTGGGAGATCCTTGATTGTTACTTTGGTACTAACTCATATTTCTTTCTGTGTTTACCTTATCTCTGTAATAGTTGTTGTTGCCCATTTATATCCTGTATTACTTTTTCTGTATTTATTTATACTGTTCTGTTCTACACTATCGAACTTTATATTTTATTTAACCTTAGTAGGGCCCTGACCTTCCTCGTCATTACCCGACCGAGGTTAGGCTTGGCACTTACTGAGTACCTTTGTGGTGTACTCATGCCCTTTCTCCGCATGTTTTTCATGTGCAGATCCAGGTAAGTCGACTCAGTCCTACCACCCGTGAGGCGAGGCGACTGCTCTAGAGACTTTGAGGTACATCTGCCGCGTCCGCAGACCGAGGAGTCCCTTTCTATTCTAGCTTTTAAATATTTTCCCTTCTCTATTTCTTTTCCTTGTTAGATATTCTGGAGTTAGACACTGTTAGACATTCAAAAGCTTGTGGTTCCGTGAGTTTCCGGGTTTTGGGATAGTGTATTAGATTGTGAGAAGTTGTGTTGTATATGCCGAGTGGCATTTTAAATATTGTTTCATTCGGTTATTTTTGGTTTTGAATATTTCTTCCGCAAGTTTTGTTTATTTTCCGCAATTGTTAGGCTTACTTAGTCGTAGAGACTAGGTGTCGTCACGACAGTTCACGGAGGGCGAACTGGGGTCGTGACAGTATCTAACCAAAATCGTCTCGATAACGTCAAACAATACTAAGGGAATCAACTACAATACATAAAGTCAAGTTTTTTACACCTTTCCCAAAAAGTCAAAAAAAAGTCAACCCTATGCTCACTTGGTTAAAACTCGAGATTCAAACTAAAATCCATTGACCCATTCACCCCCTAACACAATTATGTAATCAGTTTCGAAATTCGACCCCAAATTGAGGTCTAAATCCCGAATTTGCAAAATCTCCAATTCTTCCCAAATCTCCCTAATTTTCTACCATGGAAGAACATAGATTAAGCATAGAAATTAATGGGTGATGTTAGAAATGGAAGAAATTGAGTTAAACTATACTAACCTATGAATTGGTGATGAATTGTCTTTTCAAAATTGCTTCTAGGTCGAGCTCGAATAGAGAGATGGTATAAAATGGGTAAAATCCCGTCTTTGAAATATTTTAAATCACTGGCGTCAGGCCTTCTTCGCGTTCGCGAAGGGCCTGCCGCATTCGTGAAGTACAGCGGCCTGAATGGCCTTCGCGTTCGCGATGGTTTCTCTCCCCTGACCATCACGTTCGCAACCCAGTGGCCGCGTTCCCGAAGAACATAAGCCCAGCCTTCCCAGATCCCCACAAACCTTCACGTTCGCGTGTGGGTGGATGCGTTCGCGAAGGCTAAATCGCCCCAAGGCTTCGCGTTCGCGACCTATTCCCCGTGTTCGCATAGGGTAAATCCCTTCCTTAGCCCAGTTTGCTCTTCGCGATCGCGAAGAAGAAAGCATCAAGTGATAGCAAAAGCCAAAAAACTAGAAATTCTAAGACCGAAAACATACGTAGCCTATCCGAAACTCACCCGAGCGCTTGGGGCTCCAAACCAAATATGCACACAAGTCCAAAAATATTATATGAACTTGTTCGCACGATCAAAACACCAAAATAACACCTAGAACTACGAATTTGACACCAAAATGAATGAAATTTTCAATAAAATTCAAGAACTTTCATTTTAATAATCGGCCGTCCGAATCATGTCAAATCAACTCCTTTTTGCACCAAAAATTTAAGACAAGTCATAAATACAGTAATGAACCTATGCCAAGCTCCAGAACCAAAAATTCGGACCCGGTAGCAACAATTAAATTTTGTTAAACCTTTAAACTTCAAATTTTCAACAAAAAATGGTAAATCAAGCTAGGGACTTCCGAATTCTATTAAGGGCATACGCCCAAGTTTCAAATTACGATATGGACTCACCGGAACCGTTAAAATACGGATTCAGGTGTGTTTGCTCAAAATATTGACCGAAGTCAACTCAAATGAGTTTTAAAGCATAATTTCACATTTTAATCAATTTATCACATAAAATCCTTTCGGAAAAAGATACTGACTGCGCACGCAATATGAGGAAGGTTAAAAGAAGCTATTTGAGGTTTAAAATACAGAATTAAGGGTTAAAGCTCTAGATGACCACTCAGGTCATCACAATACCGATTTATTGTGTGTAGATTAATATTGAGATTAAGTAGTTGTTCACCAACAAATATTCTCATTTTCATATTTAAAGAAAATGTTTTGATCAATTTGAAGTGATGAAACTTGGTGATTTTCTCCTGTAGCGAGGGCCGGCTCAAAGACCAAGTAAGGTATATACCTTACGCCCCCAATTTTAAAAGGAAGAAGTTATATGCTAATTTTTTCTTTAAAAATTCAAATATTTTATAGTAAAAATTTATAACCGTGAAATTGTTGTGCTTGTCGAGGAATGAAAAAGTTCTCTTGGATAAAGTAAATATTCTTTATGATTTTCTTAAACTTGATGTAACCTTCATTTTGTTTTTTGTTTTTTTTCATTTTGACCACTAAAACCTATAATTATTATTTTAAAACTTAGATATTGCTAAAGGATTAGAATTGTTTAAAGAAAAATATTGTGTTAAACTTTGATGATCCATAGAGCATAATAGCCAACTCTAATATTGATAGCTTAGATTTATATTTTGAACTAAAAGTATTAAGAGAAATATTATAAGTAGAAGATAATACTCAAACTCATATATTTATTTACATAAAAAGACTTGATTATTTTTCAAATATTTAATAGTTTCTCAAAGGAAAGAAGTTTTTCAAAATAAAAATACATTAAATCAACAATGTCTCAAGAGTGATTAAATTGGTTTGCTATATTATTAATTGAAAAATAATTACTAAAGAAATTGATTACAGAAAAATTGTGCCTCGAATTGCAGTTATACTTTAGACCCCCAATTATGTCGAGCCGCCCCTCGTGCTAGCCATGTTAATTTCATCATTTTAAAAAATAAACATTCTTTTATAGATTAATCTTGGTGAGAAACATTGAAAATTTTGGCCTCATTTATAGTTTTTCATTGATGTTTCTAAATTTAGCATTGTTAGTTATGAAAATTGAGATCTAAAGTTGGCTCAGCTCCTATTATTGAGATTTTTTCCAACAGATTTTTCATTGAGTATAGCATAGGTTGCTTCATGTACTGTTACCGCTAGTAATTATACCCGATGTGACGATCCGACCCGTCGTCTCGTGAGTTACCGCCCCGTTTTTTCCATTTCCTATTTCCTTATGCTTCATTATCAGTGTTGGGTGTGAACGAGTTGATTTGGATTGGTTTTAGTAGGAAATGAGACACTTAGTCTCTTTAAGGAAGGTTTGTTTTGGAAAAGTCAACCGGACGTTGACTTATGTGTTAGAGGGCTCGGATTTGAATCCCGATGATTCGGTTAGCTTCGGGGGATGATTTGTGACTTAGGAGTGTGATCGGAAGTAATTTGTAGGTCCGGTGTAGAATTAGGCTTGAATTGGCGAAGTTAGTATTTTGGCGAATTCCGGTTGATAGGTGAGATTTTGATCCGAGAGTCAGAATATAATTCCGAGAGTTGTTGTAGCTTCCTTAGGTGATTTGGGATATGTGTGCAAAATTTCAGGTCATTCGGACGTGGTTTGGTCGGGTTTTTGATCGAAAGTGTATTTCGGAAGTTTTTAGAAAATTAGGCTTGAATTCGATGAGTTTTGGGTAATTTGATGTTGTTTGAGGTGTTTTGATGATTGGAAGAGGTTTGAATAATGTTATGAATTATGTTGTGACCGCGCGCGTGAACAGTAACAACGCAGGTGAACAGTACTTCCGAAAAATTCTGGGCAGTGAGTTTATAAAACACTTCATCCGCGATTTTGGGTCATTTTTCCTCCATGGTTGATCATTTTGAGAGCTTTTTGGGGGAGATTAAAGAGGGATTCAAGGGGGAACGACTTGAGGTAAGTTTCTTGGACTTAGAACTCGTTTTTATTGTGAATTCCACCTAGAGATTCATGAAATATAACCCTACAAATCAAGAACTATGGCTTGAATTTTGAAACCAAACAATTAGGATTTGATGGGTCATTTGAACTTGGATTTGGAAGTTCTTGGTATGTATAGACTCGTGGCGAGACAAGGAATCCAGTGATGGTAATTTTCTAAGTTTTCGAGACCTGGGCCCGGGGCTCGGGTTTTGTCAAATTCGTGAATTTTGATATTTTTCGATTGCTTTCGATTGGGTATTGTCTCTTTAGCATAATGCGACATATTCATTGTGATTTTGGGCAGATTTGTCGCACGAGGAGGGTAATTTGAGAGGCAAGGTCATAACGAGCTAAACTTTGACTGTCTTGAGGTGAGTAATTGATGTAAATGATGTCTTAAGGGTTTCAAACCCCGGAATTTCACATCGTAACACTATATTGAGGTGACTTGCACGTCGGATAACGGGCTTGGGGTAAAGCACCATTGGGGATTGTGACTTGGTCCGTCCCGAGAGATGTTTGTACCGTGTTTTCTACTTGAACTAAATTGAGAATCATCCTTACTTAGATTTAATTGTTACATTTGGGCTTCTTGCCAATTATTTGAATCCTTCAGGGAATGATATCATTGCTTTCGCATATTTTGCATATCATTTGACCTCATTCCAATGTTTTAAATATTGTTTTGCAAACTCAGTCATCTTTCTAAGATTTAAAAACTTAAATGATATTTCTAAATGATATTTCGGGCTGAGAACTACTGTTTTACAAATGCCCAAGGGGCTTATGATGGTTTCTGGACTGAGCATGGATCGGGCTGCGTGCCGCAGCAGTATTACATTGATATTGAGGCCGAGAGCCTGGTTGAGTACATTGATATTGAGGCCGAGAGCCTGGTTGATTATACTTAGATTGATATGAGGCCGAGGGCCTAGATTTGATGCCACGAGATGGCTTGATATTGCGCTTGGGTTGTAGGAGCCTCTCCGGAGTCTGTACACACCCCAAGTGAGCGCCGTCGACGATAAATAAATGGATGGCTCGGGCTGCATGCCGCAGTGGGTACTAGAGTGTACCATCATATGCATTGCATTGCACTCATGCATTTGTTTTTATCTGTTATACCTGTCTCAGTATTTGGTACTCTGACTTAATTGACTTGTTGCTTCATTATTTGTTGTTCTAAACTGCCAGTTATAGTTTACTTTGTATTTTTCCATGATTTCTTATTCTCAGCCTTTATTTATGTTTATTACTCACTGGGTCGGAGTACACACATTACTCCCTGCACCTTGCGTGCAGATCCAGGTACACCACAGGCTAAGTGAGGAATTGTTTAGCTGAGTAGGCAGTATCCGGGAGTATTGAGTTAGTTGCATGGCGTTCGCAATCTTGATCTCTCCCCTCTATCTCTATCTTTTATTCCGTATTTTTTCTAGACAGACTTGTAATAAGTGAATATTCTGTATTAGAGGTTCATATTCGTGACACCGGATTCTGTTGGGCTATGGTGTGGTATTTTAATTGAACTTCCGCAGATTTTATTATTAATTATACACTTGAATGTAATGACTTAGTAAATTCTCTGTGATATTTATCTATAATCTGAATAAGAATTTGGGATAATATTGTTGAATGGTCGGGCTTGCCTAGCAGTGTGTTGGGCGCCAACATGACCGAGGTTGGGATCGTGACAAGTTGGTATCAGAGCCTAGGTTATTTGGTCTCGCAAGTTATGAGCCGGTTTAGTAGAGTCTCGCGGATCGGTACGAAGACGTCTGTATTTATCCTCGAGAGGCTGCAAAACCTTTAGGAAAACTTCATATTCTTGAAATTCTTATCGTGCATCCTTGATTCATCTTTGAACTTATATGTTCGGTAGTGTCCCTGTTAGTGGAAATGATGGTTGTGGCTGTGTGATGAGTATGTTAGTACTGCGAGGCATATCTATATGATTTGGAAGCGACGAGAAGGGTCTGCTGAATGATGGAAGAACTAATAGATGCTTAAAGTCCATCGTGATTCAAGTTATAGCCCGAGTTATGGGCGTGTGAAGAATCTTTTAATGTTTCCTAGTTGGGAGTGAAGTAAATTTCATGTTGCGATATGAGTACAGACTCAGGAAGATCAAGTGACTACGTAATGCTTATGGCGGTGGAAGGTATGCAGAAATGTTAGTTGGGGGAAAGCAGGTAGGTCATCTCCTGCAGGGTGTTCTAAAGTTGTGTTATCCTTATGTTATCTATTAGAAGACCTCAATTGCAAGTGAATAAAATGTGTTGAAATCTAAATTGGATCGCCTAGAGAGTGGGCTTAACTGTTGTGTGAGTGAATGCGAGATTTGCAGAAGAGTTAAAAATTCTAAATTATTTGTGTTTCCACAAGCTTATGAAGGATCGAGTTTAATCTCACTATGGTATTGAGGCAACAATGGAGTATATGCGTTATGAGTATAGTATGTTGTGATCTATGGCTTCGAGCCAAGTTGGGGAGCTTGCTATTGGTTAGCGGATTGTGCGGTTATATACTATGTTAGTTCCGATTTGATGCATGTTGGTGAATCAGTTCTGGTTGTGGAAATTGGGCCGAGAATGGCACGAGTGAAGGAAAATTTTTGACAAGATGTCATGAGCTCGGATGAGCAGGAGATAAGTTTTGATGTTTACGGTAAGTTGGTATTGTCTTCAGCCTCACCTAAGATCGGTGTTTTGTAAGAAGGGTTTTGCGTCCTGGTTAATAATTCTTGATCGCTCTTTAGTGTTAGTGCGACCGGTGGTTTGGATGTACGCTCCAGATATTGTTGTGGTAGGTTGTGGGAGTGTGTCCCACGGGAATATTATATAAGTGTGGCATGTGATCACTTGATTGATTAAAAATGTAAACCAAGTATGAAGTTTGCAACAGTGTGATGTTGAGTATAGTTTTCTATATGCTATTTTGTATACCTTGCTTCCTATTTTCTAAGGAAAGTCCGTATTAGTGCGTGGGATTGGTAATTCCTTCCAGAGTCCATTTTCTTTTTTTTGTATCGTGTTCGAATTGGTAGCCTGTTGGCATATTGAGGCATCATATGCGGCTTTTGATTATGTCTGGGTGGCTTATTGCCTGAGCAGTTCGTAATGGGTGAGACGAGATCATTGAATTCGAGATCAGTGCAATCTAAGTATATGAAGTAAATTAAGGGGTTAAGACCATTGTTTGGTTCCAAATGAGGTGATAGTTCTTGCCAGAAGTATAGACCCAATGAATTGTTGATTTGGCGGTGTTATGAATTTATACAGATCTCATCCGTCGTATCGGTATTGTAAGAATTTGAACAAGACCTATGTATGTCATGCAAAGCATGGGATGTGTAATGATTTTTCTTCTAGATGGGATCGATAGAAGTTCTTGACTAGTTGAGTACATAAACGTTCATGGTTCGGAAAGGAGGTGAAGTCCTCATGTTACCTTAGGATGGTATGGTATATGCGATATATTGTGAATGGTTGAGATTTGCGTGTGTAAGGTTACAGTTCAGTTATGGAAATTCATAACAGTCTTAGGCGGTACGGGCAGCTTTAGGTGATTAGAGAAATGAGCTTCAGATGATTAGGGTGAATGATCTTCAGATGATTAAGGAAATGGTATTGCTAATTGGAAGTGATTTGATGAGAGTATATGTCTCAGAAAAAGGTAATGTGATTAAACTGATGATATTTCGGTAGTATTGCGGCATGTTCTTGGTGGGTCCACTGATGGTATTCGGGTTTTCTTGGTAGCACAGGGAAATTTTGAGTATCTGTCGTGGAATGATTGGGTATCAAAGGTGTGCATGTATTCGCACGGTGGAAACTGGAATCAGGTATGATGATTTGTGTGCCATATGAAGTTAGAGACTGGGAGTTCTCATGTACAGGCTAGGTTGTGGTAGTGGTTCGTGTGTATTCGGCACCGTTTAGCGGCAATCGGGATTTGGAGGCTCGAGTGGATCTTTGTTTGCTGGTATGTCAGATTTTGGATGTGATGTCGGAATTCAGACTGGTTGTCTTAGTGTTGAGTGATTCTGAACTATTGCGCTACGGGCAATACCGAAAATGCCACGGGTTGAGTGATGAAGTGCATTGGATTATGTTCTAGCAGAGTGGTTTATATTTCAAAGGACCAGCGGACGGTTGGGAAGGATTACTTTCTTAATTGGGCATTTGTGATGGATGTCAGTGCAAAGGTTGCTATCATTAATTCAGTTTCGGTGTTGGGGGACTTTTCAGATGAGTTTCATATGGCTAGGCATGTCGTCGGGCGAGGTTGTTGATTTCGGTATTAATTTGGTGCTGGGCACCGGATCGTCAAGCTCCGATAGGAGTTGTAGTAGTGGAAGTCGAGCGGGATGAGTAATTGGGTGTTGCTCGGTGAATAACGTATCGGTTACGTTCTATCAGGTTTGCGTGGTGTGTGTTATTTGTTTCACCATAGGTGTAATGATTTGCTTTGGCTCCAGACATCAATTGAGCATGGTTGTCGATTTCAAGCATAGTGACTTGAGGTGTTTCCTATGGAGTAGTATTTGGATAGGAACGTGTGTTGCAGCAAAGCTGTGTGGAAACATGACATTGCGGGTCAAATTTGTGTGTCCTGTTTCTATGATGTGAGACATGGTCTCAGCCTTGTGTTGTGGCAGTACTGGTGAGTTTGAGGTACAGTTTCTCAGTTGAGTCATTTTCATGAATTGAGTATGTTCGGACCGTTTCTTATTGGTGCACGTATTATGCAAGTTGTGGCTTAGGCATGTATTGATATGTCATGTCACCTGAGTAGTGTGTTTGGTCAGAAGAGATCGTTGAAATCATTAATGAATGCGAACAGATTCGATTTCAGTATGTGTGATGGGTAAATATTGAGGTTCGGTTCAAAATTTGATATGGTAATTACCAGGGGAGAAATGACTTCATGAATGGTTGACATAGGAAATGGTTATGATTTATTGTGTGTTTCCTTTATCATTGGCAGTATGTGAAAGTGTTGGAATGAGGCTTTAGTTGTTAAGAGGTTTCCTATCGATGTTCGATTATTATGTGCAACTACTGTGAATAGAAATTTTCATTGCGAGTGTTTGAGTTATGTGGTATATCAGATAATTTCACCTGATGTTGCAGGTATGGGTTATTACAGCTGGTTCGGGTTTATTCTGAGTATGGATGTGAAATTCTAATCTTGTGTATGATTTCGGAAGGTGCAGTGTGGTTCTATGGTTTATGGACTAGATGGATTGTGAAATTTCAGCTATGTTGTGTTATCGGACCTATGCGATATAGGGTAGTTTGGGATCACCCACGGGTATATTCTTGGTAAAGTCGTTCATCTATTGGTTGGCTTCTAGGACAACTCTGGGTACGCTCGAGGACGAGCGTTTGTTTAAGTTGGGGAGGATGTGACGACCCGACCCGTCGTCTCATGAGTTACCGCCCCGTTTTCCCCATTTCCTATTTCTTTATGCTTCATTATCAGTGTTAGGTGTGAACGAGTTGATTTGGATTGGTTTTAGTAGGAAATGAGACACTTAGTCTCTTTAAGGAAGGTTTATTTTGGAAAAGTCAACCAGACGTTGTATTATGTGTTAGAGGGCTCGGATTTGAATCCCGATGATTCGGTTAGCTTCGGGGGATGATTAGTGACTTAGGGGTGTGATCAGAAGTAATTTTGGAGGTCCGGTGTAGAATTAGGCTTGAATTGGCGAAGTTAGTATTTTGGCGAATTCTGGTTGATAGGTGAGATTTTGATCCGAGAGTCAGAATGGAATTCCGAGAGTTTTTGTAGCTTCTTTAGGTGATTTGGGATATGTGTGCAAAATTTCAGGTCATTCGGACGTGGTTTGGTCGGGTTTTTGATCGAAAGTGTATTTCGGAAGTTTTTAGAAAATTAGGCTTGAATTCGATGAATTTTGGGTAATTTGATGTTGTTTGAGGTGTTTTGATGATTGGAAGAGGTTTGAATAATGTTATGAATTATGTTGCCATGTTTGGTCGGGGTCCCATGAGGCTCGGATAAGTTTAGGAAGAGTTTTTAGAAGATTTTTGTCGTTTGAGCATAAGCATATAATGATCCAAAGGTCCATTTTTAGTTCTAGAGATCGAAATTTTATTTCGAGATTTCCAAAGATTAAATAATGAATTATAGGAGTGATCTGGAAAGTTTGGTCTAATTTCATCAAGTCACGATTGAGTTTTTGACACGAAACATGAGTTAATTGCTTAACGAGCGAAATGGATATCACACTGAGCAAACAAGCTCTGAATTGTGTTTCGATTGAAGGACTATGTTCGTATCATTATTTCTGACTCATAGGAACAAGAATCATCGAATTCCGAGTTCGTATGATGGAGTTAGAGCCATTTTAGTAAAAAATAAATGCTGCAATTTCTTTGGCTGCTGCTGTAATTTATTTTAGCAGCGTGAATAGTAACCGCGGGGATGAACAGTACTTCCGAAAAATTCTGGGCAGTGAGTTCATAAAACACTTCATCCGCGATTTTGGGTCATTTTTGCTCCATGGTTGATCATTTTGAGAGCTTCTTGGTGGAGATTAAAGAGGGATTCAAGGGGGAACGACTTGAGGTAAGTTTCATGGACTTAGAACTCGTTTTTATTGTGAATTCCACCTAGAGATTCATGAAATATAAGCCTACAAATCAAGAACTAGGGCTTGAATTTTGAAACCAAACAATTAGGATTTGATGGGTCATTTGAACTCGGATTTGGAAGTTCTTGGTATGTATAGACTCGTGGCGAGACAAGGAATCCGGTGATGGTAATTTTCTGAGTTTTTGAGACGTGGGCCCGGGGCTCGGGTTTTGTCAAATTCGTGAATTTTGATATTTTTCGATTGCTTTCGATTGGGTATTGTATCTTTAGCATAATACGACATATTCGTTGTGATTTTGGGCAGATTCATCACACGAGGAGGATAATTTGAGAGGCAAGGGCATAACGAGCTTGACTTTGACCGTCTTGAGGTGAGTAATTGATGTAAATGATGTCCTAAGGGTTTGAAACCCCGGAACTTCACATCGTAACGCTATATTGAGGTGACTTGCACGGCGGATAACGGGCGTGGGGTAGAACACCATTGGGGATTGTGACTTGGTCCGTCCCGATAGATGTTTGTACCGTGTTTTCTACTTGAACTAAATTGAGAATCATCCTTACTTAGATTTAATTGTTACATTTGGGCTTCTTGCCAATTATTTGAATCCTTCAGGGATTGATATCACTACTTTCACATATTTTGCATATCATTTGACCTCAGTTCAAGGTTTTAAATACTGTTTTGCAAACTCAGCCATATTTCTAAGATTTAAAAACTTAAATGATATTTCTAAATGATATTTCGGGTTGAGAACTACTGTTTTACAAATGCCCAAGGGGCTTATGATGGTTTCTGGACTGAGCATGGATCGGGTTGCGTGCCGCAGCAGTATATACATTGATATTGAGTCCGAGAGCCTGGTTGAGTACATTGATATTGAGGCCGAGAGCCTGGTTGATTATACTGAGATTGATATGAGGCCGAGGGCCTAGATTTGATGCCACGAGATGGCTTGATATTGCGTTTGGGCTGTAGGAGCCCCTCCGGAGTCTGTACACACCCCCAGTGAGCGCCGTCAACGATAAATAAATAGATGGCTCAGGCTGCACGTCGCATTGGGTACTAGAGTGTACCATCATATGCATTGCATTACAATCATGCATTTGTTTTTATCTGTTATACCTGTCTCAGTATTTGGTACTCTGACTTAATTGACTTGTTGCTTCACTATTTGTTGTTCTAAATTGCTAGTTATAGTTTACTTTGTATTTTTCCATGATTTCTTATTCTCAGCCTTTATTTATGTTTATTACTCACTGGGTCGGAGTACTCACATTACTCCCTGCACCTTGCATGCAGATCCAGGTACACCATAGGCTAAGTGAGGAATTGTTTAGCTGAGCAGGCAGTATCCGGGAGTATTGAGGTAGCTGCATGGCGTTCGCAACCTTGATCTCTCCCCTCTATCTCTATCTTTTATTCCGTATTTTTCCTAGACAGACTTGTAATAGGTGGATATTCTGTATTAGAGGCTCATATTCGTGACACCGGATTCTGTTGGGCTATGGTGTGGTATTTTAATTGAACTTCCGCAGATTTTATTATTAATTATACACTTGAATGAAATGACTTAGTAAATTCTCTGTGATATTTATCTATAATCTGAATAATAATTTGGGATAATGTTGTTGAATGTTCGGGCTTGCCTAGCAGTGTGTTGGGCGCCATCATGACCGGGGTTGGGGTCGTGACACCCATATACCCACGATGTCAGCCTAAAAAAAATCTTAATTAAGGATATTTTAATCAATGCTCCTCTTAATTTGCAGAAATAAGTGAATTTCGTAATTCATGTGCCCAAACTTAAAACATCAATGGAGGGAGTAATTTTACCATCTTAAGTAATGTCGTGTCACAACCCGAATTTCTCACCCTCGGGAATCGTCATGGCGCCTACTCATGAAAGTTGAAGCCGAGAGTTACAATTTTATTGCCCTTTTTCCTTAATCTTTTAACAATTCAATTTAACAAGCGATCCACAGCGGAAAACCATAATAATAAAGTAAATGCGGAAGACGAAATCTGAGAATATCACTAAATACTAATACGGGAATCCAAAATACAACTCTACCCAGAATTGGTGTCACAATGTCACAGACTATCTACGAATACTACAAACAGTGGTCTGAAGGAAAATAATACAAATCTGTCTCGAAATACATAAAAACAGAATGGAAAGATAGAAGGGGACGCCAAGGCCTGCGGACGCCTGCAGGACTACCTCGGGTCTCCGCCGTTGGACTGAAGGCAGCAACCTCACTGTGGTCCAAAAGCTCCAGCACCAGGATATGCATACAGTGCAGAGTATAGTATCAGCACAACCGACCCCATATGCTGGTAAGTGTCAAGCCTAACCTCGACGAAGTAGTGACGAGGCTAGGACAAGACTACAAAATAAACATGTGCAATTATACCATATACAACAAGTAATAACGACAGAATCTAGCAGTTAAAGATGGGAAGGGGAAACATGCTCAGGGAAATATCATGTACAAATAGAAATTCAGTAAAGAAGCATACAGAACACCAAAATTCAACTATAAGCAAGAATAAGGAAATCAATGACAAGTGTCGGCATCAACTTTCGTGCTTTTACTCTCGTTCTCACCATAAGAATCAATATATTCGGCACGGCATCACCCTTCGGGGTTTTACCTCACAAAATCGTGGCACGACATTATCCTTCGTACATTATCACTCATATCATGGCACAATATCACCCTTCATGCTTTTACATTTACAATATCGGCACGACATCACCTTTCGTGCATTAACACTCACTCACAAATATCACGCAGGGCATCACCCTTCGTGCTTTTACATTCTTCCTTACCGAAGCAACAATCACAAGGCAATTCGGGCAAGGGAATCAATAAAATCACAATAGAATCCAGGCAAGGGAATAATAGTATAACAATAATATCCCGGCAAGGGAAACAATGTCATGAGCAATAACATCCCCGCAAGGGAAATAATATCAAAAGCAATAACATCCCGACAAGGGAGACAATATCATAAACCTCTTCTCTTTCACACAATTACTTCACAACTCAATTCTCAACTTGATCCAATTCTTTACAATGTTCAATTACCAATAATACTTCCACAAGCCTTGTTCAACATTAGAAATCATCATATTAAGCATGGACAATACAAATGGAGTCACATCAATCATAGTATAAGACTCACGGGCATTCTTGACACCGACGTATAGATACTCGTCACCACACCTATACGTCGTACTCAACAATTAACACATAGGAAATAAGACCAAGACTCCTATTCCCTCAAGCTAAGGTTAAACCAAACACTTACCTCAATGCCACGAACACAATCAAGCCTTAACTACCGCTTTACCTCTTGATTCTACCACTAAACCGCTTGTATCTAGCCACAATTTACTTAACGATATCAATAAATGCTAAATGAATAAATTCTAATGCATGAAAATAGGTTTTCCAATGATTTCCCCAAAAAGTCAAAAATCGACATCGGGCCCACATGGTCAAAACCCGAGGTTCGAACTAAAACTCGATCACCCATTCACCCACGAACTCAAATATGTTATTTGTTTTAAAATCGGACCTCAAATCGAGTTCCAAATCCCTAAATTTTGGAAATCCTAAGTTCTACCCAAAAACACCCAACTTCCCCATGAAAACCCTTGATTTTGAATTGAAATCATGTGAAAAGATGTTATAGATTGAAGAAAATGAGTTAGAAATGACTTACAATTGAATTGGAGATGAACTTTTCTTTGAAAAATCGCCCAAGAGAGCTTAGGGTTTGAGAGAGTTTGAAAAATGAAGAAATTTTGTCTAAGTTATAATTTGCACAGGTGCAGATATCGCATTTGCGATGCCAGGTTCGCAAATGCGAACTCGCAAATACCGTCCAAGCTTCGCAAATGCGAAGGTAGGCCGGTCCTGCTTTCTTTGCAAATGTAAACTACTATTCGCAATTGCGGTCCCTGTTGAAGTCGCATTTGCGACACTGAACTTTGCAAATGCGAAGGTCTCCCTTGCCAGCCCATCTTCGCAATTGCGAGCTCGCATTTGCGAGCCAGGCTGCAACACACTAGCAGTTTTCTTAAGTCTAATTTTACTCTGCGGCCTATCCAAAACTCACCCGAGCCCTCGGGGCTCAAAACCAAACATGCACGCAAGTCCAAAAATATCATACGGACTTGCTCGTATGATCAAATCATCAAAATAACATCAAAAACAATGAATTAAACCTCAAATTCATGAAATCACTCAAGAACATCAAAGTTCTCATTTTCTTAATTAAAGGTCCGATTTATACTAAATGAACTTCGATTCTCACCAAACTTCACAGATTCAACTTAATTATTATATAAGACCTGTACCAGGCTTCGGAACCAAAATACGGGCCCGATCTTTACATTTCCAAAAACTCTTAAAATTTCAGTTAAATAATTTCTTTCAAAAATTCATTTCTCGGGCTTGGGACCTCGGAATTCAATTTCGGACATACACCCAAGTCCCATATTTTACTGCGGACCCTACGAGACCGTCAGATCATGGGTCCGGGTCCGTTTACCAAGAATGTTGACCAAAGTCAACTTTAATTAATTTTAAAAGCCAATTTCCTTATTTTTCTTAGTTTTCACATAAAACTTTTCTGGAAATGCGCCCGGACTGCGTACGCAAATTGAGGTGAGACAAAAAAAGAGGTTTTAAGGCCTCAGAATACATAATTTACTTTCAAAATGAGTGATGACCTTTTGGTTAATCACATTCTCCATCTCTAAAACAATCGTTCGTCCTCGAACAGATATAAGAAAAGTACTTGAGTGGAAGAAAAGATGGGGATATTGGCTCCGTATATCGGACATAGACTTCTAGGTAGCTTCCTCGCCAGGCTGACCTCTCCACTGAACACGAACAAAAGGGAAACTCTTCGATCTCAACTAACGAACTTGCCGGTCTAGAATTGCTACCAGCTCCTCCTCATAGGACAAATCCTTGTCCAACTGGACAGTGCTAAAATCTAACACGTGGGATGGATCGCCATGATACTTCCGAAGCATGGACACATGAAACACTGGATGCACGGCTGATAAGCTCGGCGGCAATGCAAGTTTGTAAGGCACATCTCCCACTCGATCAAGAATCTCAAATGGGCCAATGAACCTAGGGCTAAGCTTGCCCTTCTTTCCAAATCTCATCACGCCCTTCATAGGTGATACCTGCTCACCGACCATGAATGCCAAATCATGAACCTTATGGTCGGCATAACTCTTTTGCCTGCACTAGATCCGTATCCAACAACTGAGCCTCTCCCTACTCAAACCATCCAACCGGTGACCGACATCGCCTAGCATACAAAGCCTCATAAGGAGCCATTTGGATACTCGACTGGTAGTTGTTGTTGTAGGCAAACTCTGCTAAAGGCAAAAACGGATCCCATGAGCCCCCAAAGTCAATGACACAAGCTCTGAGCATATCCTCCAAAATCTGAATAGTACGCTCGGACTGCCCGTCCGTCTAAGGATGAAATATTGTGCTCAACTCGACCCGTGTGTCCAACTCACGTTGAACTGCCCTCCAGAAATGTGAGGTAAACTACATACCTCGGGTCAGAAATTATAGACACGGGCACACCATGAAGACGAACAATCTCCCGGATATAGATCCCAGCTAACCTATCAGAAGAATAGGAAACTGCCACATGAATAAAATGTGCTGACTTGGTCAGCCTATCAATATTAACCCATAACGCATCGAATTTCCTCTGAGTCTATGGGAGTCCAACAACAAAGTCTATAGTGATACGCTCCCACTTCCACTCAGGAATCTCAATCTTCTGGAACAAAAAACAAGTTTCTGATGTTCGTATTTTACCTACTGACAATTCAAACACCGAGCCACATATGCAACCATATCCTTCTTCATCCTCCACCACCAATAATGCTGCCGCAAGTCCTGATACATCTTAGCGGCACCCGGATAAATAGAGTACCGGGAACTATGGGCCTTCTCTAAAATCAACTCTCAAAGTCCATCCACATTAGGCACACAAACTCGACCCTGCATCCTCAAAACTCCATCATCTACAAATGTAACCTGCTTGGCACCTCCGTGCCGCACCGTGTCTCTAAGGACATGCAAATGAGGATCATCATACTGCCAATCTCGAATATGCTCAAATAATGAAGAACGAGCGACTGTGCAAGCTAACACACGGCTGGACTCAGAAATATCCAACCTCACGAACTGATTAGCCAAAGCCTGAACATCCAAAGAAAGCGGCCTCTCACCGACCGGAATATACACAAGACTGTCCATGTTGACTGACTTTCTACTAAAAGCATCGGCCACCACATTGGCTTTCCTCGGATGACATAAGATAGTGATATCATAGTCTTTCAATAGCTCCAACCACTTTCTCTGCCTCAAATTTAGCTCATTCTGCTTGAACAAGTACTGTAGACTCTTGTGATCCGTGAACACCTCACATGACACGCCATATAAATAGTGCCTCCAAATCTTAAGCACGTGAACAATGGCTGCTAATTCCAAATCATGAACTGGATAAATCTTCTCATGAAGCTTCAACTATCGTGAAGCATAAGCAATGACCTTGCCATCCTGCATCAACACCGCACCAAGTCCAATACGAGATGCGTCACAATAAACTGTATATGGCCCTGAACCTGTAGGCAATACCAACACCGGCACCATAGTCAAAACTGTCTTGAGCTTCTGAAAGCTCGCCTCACACTTATCCTACCACCTGAAATGGGCACCCTTCAGGGTCAACCTGGTCATCGGGGCTGCAGTATATGAAAACCCTTCCACAAACCAATGGTAATAGCCTGCCAAACCCAAGAAACTCTGGATCTCTGTAGCTGACGCTGGTCTAGGACAGTTCTTGACAACCTCTATCTTCTTCAGATCCACCTGAATAGCCTCTGCTGATACAACGTGACCCAAGAATACAACTGAACTCAACCAGAACTCACACTTCGAAAACTTGGCATACAACTGACTATCTCTTAAAATCTAAAGAACAACTCTCAGATGTTGCTCATGCTCCTCCGCGCTGCGGGAATAGATCAAAATATCATCAATAAAGACTATCACGAATGAATCCAAGTAAAGCTTGAACACTCGATTAATCAAATCTAAAGCTGCTGGGGTATTTGTCAACCCGAATGACATCACCAAGAACTCATAATGCCCGTACTGAGTGCGGAAAGTTGTCTTAGGGACATTAGTTGCCCTAATCCTCAACTGATGGTAGCCAGATCTCAAGTCAATCTTCGATAATACCTTGGCACCCTGAAGCTGATCAAACAAATCATCAATCATCGGCAATGGATACTTATTCTTGATTGTGACCTTGTTCAACTGCCGATAATCTACGCGCATCCTTATCGATCCGTCCTTCTTATTGACAAACAACACCAGCACACTCTAAGTCGAGACACTAGGTATAATAAAGCCCTTATCAAGCAAGTCTTGCAATTATTCCTTCAATTCTTTC
The DNA here is from genome assembly GCF_000715075.1 of Nicotiana tabacum. NCBI lineage: Eukaryota > Viridiplantae > Streptophyta > Magnoliopsida > Solanales > Solanaceae > Nicotiana > Nicotiana tabacum. The sequence goes on along the minus strand of NC_134080.1, from coordinate 44,115,106 downwards.
AACTCAGGCGGGGCCATACGATACGACAGGATAGAAATGGGCTAAGTGCCCAGAGCCAGATCAATGCAGAAGTCAATATCCCTATTGGGTGGCATACCGGGCAAGTTTGAAGGAAATATCTCAGGAAACTCACGAACAACCGGCACAAAATCCATAGAAGGAACTTCGGCATTAGAATCACAAACATACGCCAAATATGCCAAACATCCCTTATCAACCATACGTCGAGCATTCATATATGAGATAACCCTACGGGTGGAATGAGCACGAGTCCCTCTCCACTCTAAACGAGATAAACCCGGTAAGGCTAAGGTCACTGTCTTGGCATGACAATTCAAGATAGCATGGTAAGGTGATAACCAGTCCATCCCCAATATGACATCAAAATCAACCATATTCAAAAGTAACAAGTCTACTTGAGTCTCAAGACCCCCAATCACAACTATACATGAACGATGAACACGATCTACCATAATAGAATAACCCACCGGTAGAAACACATATACACGAGCACTCAAGGAATCACTAGGCATGACCATATACGGTACAGAATAAGATGACACATAGGAGTATGTAGATCCTAGATCAAATAGAACTGAAGCATCTCTACTACAAACCAGAACAGTACATGTGATAACTACATCAGAGGCCTCAGCCTTAGGCCTGGCTGGAAGAGAATAACACTGGGGCTTGGCCCCTCCACTCTGAACTACATCTCTTGGACGGCCTCCTGCTGGCTAGCCTTCGCCTCTAGTGGCCTAACCACCACCTATAATATCGCTACCTCCACTTTTAGCACCTCTACCTCTACCTCTAGCTGGTTGAACGGGCGGTAGAACACTCGATGCCTGAACCATGGCACGGGAACCCTGATGTTGAGAGCTGCTCGGTGCGCAAGGGCAAAATCTAGCAATATGCCTCATGTCGCCATAAGTATAACAAGCCCTCGACTGCTGAGACTATCGCACCCCCTTTTTTCCCTTTTTGCAGGGAAGTTCGAATTTCAACATTTATAGGGGAACAACTCATTTTATTTTGGGAATTTGGTATTTGAAGAGTCGTCACCTAACGGATTAAGGTGTGTTAGGGCACCTAGAGCAATTAACTAACGTAACCAGCTTTGCATTAACAGATATTAGGGTAAGGGCTCAAAATAACCTTGAGGGGAAGGTGTTAGGAACCCCTCGCGATCCACAATGGTGGGTCTTGGCCGAACTTAAACTATGCGAATTAGTCAATTAACAAGTAAGCGGTCTTAGCACATATTTGCAAAAAAAGGTAGTTTTCACAGTCTAAATACCTATATGATCAAAGAAGTTGAGATGGTCCAATGCACATATATGAAAGAAGTTTAGATAATTTAAACATATATAGGAATTGGGAAAGGAAAATCCTAAGTTGATTAGCCTATAGAATCAATCTATGCAATGCCTGATAATCCTATTCAACTAGAAGGGCTACACGTGACATTAGCGCGGGGGTCATCATATCCTTTTACTATACATTACACTCCCCTTTAATGGTTATATAAGCGAATTTAATTAATGACCTCTAAGCGTGCTGTTATTCGTCCCTTCCTTGTGGTCCCGGAGGAATTTAGGACCTCTAAACTTAGGCAGTTCTAGACAATCCTAAGGTGTTTAAAGAGGAAAAGTCTAGGCGACAACAAATAACACATAGGACTGTCAATTAAGGAAGCAGGTAAAAGGATCATATTTACCTCCACATATACATAGGCAAATAAACAACACATCTCAAACAGCTGATTTTGAAGAAGTTCAGAAAGCCTAGGAGCATGATATCTAGATGAATGTTACAAATACGTGATATATAGCATTTGTTTTAAGGGAAGTGACAGAATCCTAACCAGTTTGCCTACTGGTTTTATAGCCTGTTAAGCTTGGATGATTTCACACACAAATAAAACTGGTTTCACAATTATTTAACGGCCTAAGGCTTGCCTAGGTGTGTATATGCAGTCACAATCTGGGGACTACTTAAACAGTTTGATGTTATTTTATCCTATAGGCATGCTGATCTAGGTGATGAATATAATAGCATGTGATTTTATAGTGATTCATACCAGAACATGATACATATATGTGAAGGTTGTTTTAACCTTTTTATTTTAGTGACATGTCTCAAGGCAAATGCACGTGTAGTCCTAAAACAGGATCTCAAATGCACATGGAGCATGTTATTATTTTTATTAAACAGTATTAGTAACTTAATGGCGGGATTTCTAAGTGATAGTACTGATGTAGAACAAGAAATGAGTAGTGATCTATAACATGCAATATGCTGAAGCCGTAAACGTGAATACCCTAAAAACAGGATGTCTAGTGCACAGGTTTGGCATGGTTTGAATGCAAATAGACACAGCAATCCTAGAACATGATTTTTAATGCAGATTTGCATAATGTAAAGCCTAGAAACATGATTTCTACCCAACTTTACCCACATGATCATATAGCTACCCTCCATTTTCACTAGTTACCCCAATATCTATTTACAAATGATTATTAAAGACCAGAATTGAGCAAATTACATAAATAAAATATAGATTAAACTATTGGGAGTCTGATGCAGGCCCAAAGCAAACCTAGGAGTACCAGGCCTTTGGTAGTCTCAAATGCCAAGGATTTCATTGCTAAATTTGTGTCCAGGTGTGTCAGAGTTCCCTAAGGACCTCAAGGATCACCGGGCAGTGCTCACACTAAGACTTTTCACAATAGGGACTAAATATGTGCAGTGTGGAATGGCCAGCCCCAGTGTGCCAGAGTTCAAAGGAATCTCAAGAGGATCCCAAGGCAGTACACACACTGGAGGAGCAGAACCTATTGACTTAGGAGTAAATTGAGAGTGTTTGACATAGTTTTGAAAGGTTTTTGAAAAAAAATAGTATAAAAATGACTCTAGGAGTGAAAACAACAACAACAACAACAACAACAACAACGACCCAGTATAATCCCACAAATGGGGTCTGGGGGGTAATATGTATGCAGACCTTACCCCTACCCCGAAGGGTAGAGAGGTTGTTTCCAGGAGACCCTCGGCTCAAAAAAGCAACAGGAGACGATATATTAGTACCATAAAAATGCATAATAAAATAACAGCTTTATAAGAGATATGAAATACAGAATACGAAATACGAAATAGATGGATGGACTCTAGGAGTGAAAAGATTTTCTGAAATAAGAACCAGTTTGGTGATAAAATAGTTTGAGAAAAATATTAAAACACTTTCGAAATCAAAAAAAATCACAGAACAACCAGATTCAAAACACTTAGCAACAGATTCCACACAGGGATAGAGGGGTTGGGACACATAGAATACACATCAGTGTATATGGAAACACATAAACAGCAAAATGCATAAAATTCTCAAGAGCTTTATAGAATTAATAGGTTGGTCATGACAGTGAGTAGTTGAGATACATAGCAGGGGTATAGAAAAATCATGTTGAAAGTAGGGGGCGTTGGACAGAATCATGCACATAATTAGGATCAATCAAAGCCTCAAGAGATTAAGTATAATCTTATCAGTAAAGAAGAGCAGACATGCTAGATAAACATCATATAAGCATTCATAATTTAGACATGCTAACTACATATTGAACAAACAAGATTTAGAAATGCTAGATAAAGCAGTAAACAAGTAGTTATAGTTTTGACATGCTAGTTACATATTGAGCAAGACAGTACTTTAAACATGCTAAGCAAAGAAGTAAACAGGAAAACATATTGGATTCATGGTTAATGGAATAGTACAGTAATAAAACACATAGAGTTTGAGGTTTCAAAACTTAATCAGAGACATACCAGTTAGGGAAAGAGAACACAGAGTGTGAAGCAGGTGTAGTGCAATATCTAGCCTTGGCTTACAGCCGGCTAGATCGGTGAATATCCCAAGTAGCAGAGAAGACAAGAGAGTTTAAGAGTGTAAGTGTGTTTGTCCCAAAAGTGAGAATAGAGGAGAGTAAATATAGCAGTTTAGGAGCGGAGCAGAATAAGGTAAAAGAAATCAACAGTCAACAATTAAGAAAATCACAGGATCAATTACACACAAAATCAGCATAGTCTTCCCTTAATTAAGGATAACTACTCAACATTTAAAGGACATGAGTCATTTGAGGAAAGAAATCAAATCAGACCTAAGTAAAGAGGTAAACAAACAGGAGTCTAATTAAGGAAATAATCGTGAAGAATCAGTAAAATTACAGGCAATTAAATAAGGTAAGAAGAATACTTAAAATCGTAAACAAGGGAATAAATCAAGAATCAGCACATAACTTTTAACAGAGCAAATTAGTAAATCAAAATTCAAAATAGTACTGATTTAAGGGGGAAAATATTAGTTTCCACAAATAGACAAATAGGCTAAATAAAATTTCATAAACACACAGAAATTAGCCGCGAGATCGAGTCAGAAACCCTAGTAGAGATGAACTAGGGTAAAAAGTCACAAGATACTGAATTAGACTAAGAAGAAATCATGAAAGTCAAAGCACTAACGAAACAATGCAATAACATGGAAAAACCCAAAAACAAAGCAAAAGTATAAGAAAATTGGGGCTTTAGCATAAATCGACTAGGGTCCAAACAATCTTAGCGAAAATCAATCAATAAAACTTAAGAACAGATGATTAACATTTGAAAATCAGAAAATCTTTAGAGAACATGACTTAGGGTAAACTTAGTTTTAGGAAAAACGAAAAATCAGTTGAAAAACCAGGAATCTTTCAAGGAAACATGTGAAATACGTTCAATCGGTCTCAGATCTGAGAAGATCAAAGGTAAAAATTAGGGTTTTTAGAAGTATAATAGAGATGAGGTCATAGACTTAGGAAACCATAGATTTAAGACGAAAATGAGAAAGATCTTACTCAAGGTCGAGCCAAATGGCCTGAAATAGGCAAGAAAGCCCAAAGGTGTAAAGCAGACTTGCCCTGGTCCCTTGAGAATCTCCTCAAGGATCTAGGCGATGGAGATATCATAGCATATAGGAGGCCATTAGAGGTCTGAGGTGGTGAAGAACCACCATAAAACGACAGTAGGCTAGTGACCGTGGGGGGAGGGAAGGGGGGAAGTTAGGGTTTCTGTTAGAGAGTGTTTGAGAGACGAAGAGAGGAGTGAGGGGGTGGGGGGAAATGGTTAGGATTGGGGGGTCTTTTGGTTTAATTAAGGTAGGGGAGTCCTGGACCATTGATCAAAAATGATCAACGGCCAGGATTGGCCAAGGGGTTTGGGTCCGGCAAGTAGGGAATTGGCCCTAAGGGTTTGGGAATATTTTATAAGGGGTATTGGGTTGGTTAGTTTTAGGCTAAAATTGAAATAAAAGAGGCTGTTTATTAAATACCTAGAGTAATTGAGTAAAATTGATTTTAAAATAATTAACTAATTACAAAATTAATTTTTATGCATGGAAATATTTTATAAATAATTATTTAGTATTTTAAAATACAATGGACTAATTTCTGGTCAAAAATGATGCAAAATGTATGCAAGGGCTATAATTGCAAAGATATTACAATTATAGCCAAAAGATGCCAATTTGATTATTTATGAAATAATTTGGACTTAATAGGAAAATAAATAGTAGTATTAAATCAAGAAATGTTTTGAAATCATTTGTGATGCAATTTTGTAATTATTTATTAAAAGTAAAATACTAGGCAAAATTAATTTTAAAATGTAGAAATTGTGAAAAAGAAAATACCAATTGATGCTAATGCATGATTTTGAAGGCATATATGCATTTTAAAACTATTTTTGAAAAAATTGGGTATCAATAGTTGCCCTTCTTTACCCGGAAAGGATGAAAGAGTTGTCGGGTAAAGATATGATGACCAATTTTGACCGAGTGGGATGGTTCAAGAGATTTAGGCCGCACTCTGGCTTCTGAGCTGCCTACATATCTCTGGTTTTACAGGAATCAGGTCGTGTGTAGTTCCGGATTCATCAGTGGAATAGACCGATGAAGTCATCGCAAGAACGGACACGATATTTCGGGATAGGTGAAAGAATGGTTTACGATGAGCGGTCAAGTTTGAGGCAGTTGGAAGAAACTGGAGCGAGATCACTCCTGCTGGGATGGTGGTTGCTTACCGGGTCACCTGCAAATAAAGAGATACTACGAGCATATATTTGTGCAGAAATTTAAACATGATGCAAATTCCCTTTGGACCATGAAAGTTGTCTTTGGACGGTTGAGGATGACATCCTTAGACCATGATGTCTTGGGCCATGAATTGTTCAATAAGAGATTTGCAGGCCATAAAATGATGTTCTCGGGCCATGAATATGGTGCCTACGAACCATGACGCCTTTGAATAATGATATGCAAGTTTGAGAGATCCTTAGGCCATGACATGGTGTCTTCCGGCTATGAGAATGATGCCTTTAGACTATGACGCCTTTGGACAAGTTGGCAATATTTTAGCCTATGAGATGCAACAATTTGACGATAAAACCAGCAAGACAAGGCTTAGTCTTGTGGAGTCGAGAGAAGAGCTTAGCCCGGAAGAAGAGCAAAGTAGATAATGCCGAAGAGACAATGCTTAGTCTCGGTGAAAGAATGTAAATTGGTGGCAGAGTTTAGCCTCATGCAGGTATGGAGACAGAGCTTAGTCTCATGCAAATGAAGGAAGATATTAGCCTTATGCAAATGTGGAGTCAGAGATTAGCCTCATGCAAGATATGGAGGTAGAGCTTAACCTCATACAAATGCAGGACATGGCTTAGCCTCATGCAGATGGAGGCAGGGCTTAGCCTCATGCAGATGAAGGTAGATATTAGCCTTATGAAAATGGAGGCAGAGATTAGCCTTATGCAAATGGAGGCAGGGCTTAGCCTCATGCAAATAAAGGAAGGGCTTAGCCTCATGCGAATATGGAGGAAGGGCTTAGCCTCATGCAAGGTTTAGGACAGGGCTTAGTCCCATGCAAATGGAAGGCGGAGCTTAGACTTATGCAAATATGGAGGCAGGGCTTAGCTTCATGCAAGGTACGGGATAGGTCTTAGTCTCATGCAAATGGAAGGCAGTGTTTAGCCTTATACAAATATGGAGGCAGAGCTTAGCCTCATGCAAGGTTCGGTACATGGCTTAGTCCCATGCAAATGGAAGGCAGTATTATATATATATATATATATATATATATATATTCGAATATATTTCGACGTCAAATGTGCCTACGCCCAAAGAAAATTTGTAAGTTTTGTAAAGGGGAGGTTGGTTCGTGCCTTCATCTGCTCGCTCTGCTCCTCCGTTCTGGAAGTCATGTTTGAGTTTCCCTGGGTAACACCTGGCTGTTACGGAAATAGGGTTTTCAAAAATATGCAATTATTAATGAAAGAAAGAAAAAATAGAGTTATTTTAGAAATATGGTCAAATATCAAGTGATTTTTAGATAAACTAGTGACTGTAACACATTTCAAAGACATTGCAGCTTTCTTATGTTAGAATTTTACCTCAAAATTCTGCCCCAGTTTGGTAGATAATCCTTCGTCCGTTTGCGAGTGGCGGAACTTTTGAACCTTCTTCGGAATTTTGAGAATCCTTCTCAAAATTTTGCCCCAGTTTCTTAACCAATTTCTGATTTTCTAACATGCGATGGCATTGGCTGGACTTGCTCTGAAATTTGAGGGTCCTCCTCAAAATTCTGCCCCAGTTTCTGATCCTGGGGAAAATGGAAATTTTATTATGATATGACCGAATCCACAGGGCTGCCTATGTATCCTCTCTTAAACGGGAATCAGGTCAAGTGTATTTCAATTACATCTGATGAAGAAATGTAAATAGTCTAAACATAGTATCTTTTGACTGCGTCTGAATTGATTGGTTTTGGCCAGACTTCTCCATCCATTTCTGCAAGTATGAGCGCTCCTCCTGTTAGCACCCTGTGAACCATGTAAGGACCTTGCCAGTTGGGAGAGAATTTCCTTTTGGCTTCATCTTGATGTGGGAAGATCTTCTTTAGCACCAACTGTCCTGGTGCAAACTGTCTTGGTTTGACCCTTTTGTTGAATTCTCTAGACATTTTGTTCTAATAAAACTGATCGTGACATACTGCGTTCATTCTTTTTCCAACTATAAGGGCCAATTGCTCAAAGTGGCTCCTTATCCATTTTGCATCGCAGAGTTTGGCTTCTTGTATGATTCTTAAAGAAGGAACTTCTACTTCGGCTAGGATGACAGCTTCGTTACCATAAACCAGCATGTAGGGAGGTTCCCCAATTGATGTGCGAACTGTAGAGTGGTATCCCAACAAAGCAAAGGGTGACTTTTCGTGCCATTGTTTGTGGTTTTCTACTATCTTCCTTAGTATCTTCTTGATGTTTTTTGTTGACGACTTCTACGGCTCCATTCATCTGAGGTTTATAGGCTGTGGAATTCTCGTGCTTGATTTTGAAAGTTTCACACATGGCTTTCATAAAATCACTGTTGAGATTAGCAGCAATATCAGTAACAATGGACTCGGGGACCCCAAATTGGCAAATAATACGATCTTTGACAAAGTCTACGACGACTTTCTTGGTTACAACTTTGTAGGATGCAGCCTCTACCTATTTGTGAAGTAGTCAATGGCTACTAGAACAAACATGTGCCCGTTTGAAGTAGTGGGCTCGATAGGACCGATGACATCCATTCCCCAGGCGGCGAATGGCCAAGGTGAACTTGTGTCATTGAGCTCATTTGGTGGCACTTTTATCATATTGGCATGAACTTGACATTGGTAGCATTTGTGGACATACTGGACGTAATCTGTCTCCATAGTCATCCAAAAGTAACCGGCCCTAAGTATCTTCTTGGCCAAGACAAAACCATTCATATGCGGGCCGCAGGTCCCAGCATGTATCTCCTCAAGTAGCTTAGAAGTCTCTCTTGCGTGTACACATCTTAGCAATCCCAAATCAGGAGTTCTTCTGTACAAGTTTCCTCCGATATGGAAACAGTGATTGGACAGTCTCCGAAGTGTGCATTTCTGAGTATGGTTTGCACGCTCCGGATACTCTCCTTTTGCAAATATTCTTTGATATCGTGAAATCAAGGCTTCCCGTTTATTTCTTCTTCGACGTGGGCACAATACGCCGGTTGATTATGAATTTTCACTGGGATGGAATTAATGAAATTCTTGTCCGGATGCTGTATCATGGATGACAAAGTGGCCAATGCATCGGCAAACTCATTCTAAATTCTGGGCACAAGCCAAAACTCTATCTTCGTGACCCTCTTTCTCAATTCATGTACATAGTGCAGATATGGAAATATCTTGGAATTATTGGTGGCCCACTCTCCTTGTACCTAGTGCACAAGCAAATCTGAAGCACCGATTACCAACATCTCCTAAATATTCATGTTGATTGCCATGTTGAGCCCTACTATGCAGGCTTCATACTCTGATATGTTGTTAGTGCATGAAAATCTAAGTTTAGTAAATACCAGATAATGTTGACCTATTTTTGATACCAAAATCGCTCCAATGCCCACTCTTTTGAAATTTTCAGCTCCATCGAAGAACATCCTCCAACTATCGTATGCTTCATTAATGTCCTCTCCTACGAATGACACCTCTTCATCAGGAAAATACATTTTCAAGGGTTTGTATTCTCCTCCCACAGGATTTTCAGTAAGATGGTCTGTCAATGCTTGTCCTTTGACCGCCTTTTGAGTTATATAGACGATATCGAACTTACTTAATAGTATCTGCCACTTGGCTAACTTCCCAGACGACATGGGTTTCTGAAATATGTACTTCAGGGGGTCCATCCTGGATATGAGGTACATGGTATAGGCATAGAAGTAATGCCTCAATTTCTGGGTCGCCCAAGTCAAAGCACAGCAGGTGCGTTCCAGCAGAGAGTATTGTGCTTCATATGGTGTGAATTTCTTACTTAGGTAGTATATGGCTTGCTCCTTTCTCCCTGTCTCATCATGTTGTCCCAAAACACATCCGAAAGCTCCATCCAATACAGATAGATAGAGTAGCAAAGGCCATCCTGGCTCTGGCGGGACCAAGACCGGTGGCATGGATAGGTACTCCTTGATTTTGTTAAAAGTTTTCTGACAATCCTCGGTCCAGCTTGTTTCAGCATCTTTCCTCAGCATCTTGAAGATGGGTTCACATATGATTGTAGACTATGCTAGGAAGCGACTGATATAGTTGAGACGTCCTAGGAAGCTCACCACGCCCTTTTTGCTCTTGGGTGGCAGTAACTCCTAAATAGCCTTAACTTTAGACGGGTCTAGTTCGATCCTTTGACGGCTGACAATGAATCCCAGTAACTTTCCTACGAGAACCCCGGATGCACACTTCACGGGGTTCAGTTTTAAGTTGTACCTCATTAACCTGTCAAAGAACTTTCTCAAGTACGCTATGTGGTTCGTGGCCCTCTTGGATTTGATAATGAAGTCGTCCACATAAACCTCTATTTCTTTGTGTATCATATTATGGAAGATGGTTGTCATGGCTCTTATGTAAGTAACCCATGTATTCTTTAAATCGAATGGCATCATCTTGTAGCAGTATACCCCTCATGGTGTAATAAAAGCTATTTTCTCTACGTCTTCTTCATCCATCCAGATATGGTGATAACCCACAAAGCAATCTACAAAGGATTGGAGTTCATGCTTAGCGCAATTGTCAATCAGGATGTGTATATTTGACAGTGAAAAGTCATCCTTGGGATTTGTTCTGTTTAAGTCTCGATAGTCAACACATACTCTGACTTTCCTATCTTTCTTCGGAACTAGTACAATGTTGGCTAACCAGGTTGGGTACTCAACCACTCTGATGACTTTGACTTTGATCTGCTTAGTAACTTCCTCCTTGATTTTTAGGCTCATATCTAGTTTGAATTTTCTGAGTTTCTGCTTCACTGGCGGACACATGGGATTAGTAGGCAACTTGTGAGCCACTATGGACGTGCTCAAACCGGTCATGTCATTATATGACCATGCAAAGATGTCCTCATATTTAAGAAATGAATGTACTCCCCTTTCTCTGTCGGTGATAAGTGAATGCTGATGCGAGTCTCCTTGATGGTCTCAGCATCTCCCAAATTCACTGCTTCGGTTTCGTCTAGGTTGGACTTAGGCTTATTCTCAAAGTTCTCAACCTCCCTGACAACTTCCTCAGGTATTTCATCTTCTTCATCCGAGTTACTATCCTCATATTGTGTTGCCTCATTACATGTCACAGTCACTGATTCATCAGGAAAAGTAATAATAACGATGTAGAAAGAAAAAGTGTGGAAGATAATAATGAATAATAAAGAGCAATGCATTTGATTAAAACTGAAAACATCCAAACAAGTACGTCTCGATGAATCGAGCATTTATTATGAAACAAGTAAGTCTTTAAAACAAAATTACTGAAAATCTTAGATGCCTAGAATGGCTATAGAAATAAAATCTGCCAAGCTACCCAGGGACTCAGCGGGCTTAGGATGGTGTGGCAGTCCAGTTCCTAAGAACAACTCCCTTCTCCATAGTCTAAATAGTGAGGCCTTCTTCCTCATCCTCCTCAATTATTGCACTGCGATCCATGTCTTCGTCCTCTAGGAACAAATTCCTCAGCGCAGCTAATGCTTCTTCTTCTGGAATTCCCCATATTGTATCATCTTGGTGAAAAGTTTGACCCAGATGTGGCACTGGTTGCTCGAGAGGGTAATAAGGTCCACGCCATGGAGGCTACCAATCATCATACGCTTGCCATGTATACTGGTATCCGAGCTCGAAGGTAGTACCATGACGTTTTAGCTGCATCAGTTTGGTAATACCCTAGAGATTCTTCCCAAGCCCTTTGCCGAGTTCATACCCAGACCAAGCCAGTATGCTTTCTATTTTGTTACTCCACCATTTGTCTTTAACACGTTCGATGTGATGATAGGTTTCCCCTCCTAGCCTTCTTTTATTCTCGATAACTGGGATGGTTTGATTGGCATAAATGGGGTTGCTTCCGTCCCCGTGAATGATCACCTCCTGATGGTTCCATTCAAATTTCACGGCTTGGTGTAGTGTGGAAGCCACAGCCCTAGCGACATGTATCCATGGTCGGCCCAACAGAAGATTGTATGAAGCTAATATGTCAAGTACTTGGAATTTAACGTCGAACCAAGTTGGCCCCATCTGCAGAAAAAGATTAATCTCCCCAATCGTGGCCCTTTGAGACCCATTGAAGGCTTTCACGTCTGTCATGCCCCCCTTTTTCATCCGCGGAGAAATTCCGGGTTTCAACATTACATGGGGGTAATAACTCATTTTCTTTAGGGAATTGGTTATTTGGAAGAGTCGCCAGCTAACTGATTATGGTGCGTTAGGGCACCTAGAGAGATTAACTCACGGACTAGTTTGCATTACCAGAGATTTAGGGTAGGGGCTCGAAATAACCTTGAGGGGAAGGTGTTAGGAACCCCTCTCGGTCCACAATGGTGGGTCCCGACCGAACTTATACTTGTGAATTATTCCTTTAACAAATAAGTAGTTGAAACAAATAATTGCGAATAAAACATGTTGGACATTGTATGGCTCAGATAATAAGACAAAGGATTTGAACAAGTTGTGTACATATAAAATAAAGTTTTAATCAAAAGGGATTTGGGAAAGAGGGGTCCTAGGTTGGTTAGCCTACAGAATCGCCCCACACAATGCCTGGGAAACACTCCTCAATGAGGGGCTACACGTGACATTAGCGCGTAGTATCTAATATCTACCCTTCCCACCTCTTAGTGGTTATTAAAGAGAGTGTTGGTTAACGAACTCTATTGCGCGCTGTTACCCATCCCTTCTTAATGGTCCTGGAGGAAATTGGGACCTCTACCTATATGCAGTTCTAGACATACCCCTAAGGTTTAAAGGGAGAAAATACTATGCGACAGGCAAGAACAAATAGGACCTTAGCAAATAAAGCAAGAAAGCAAATAAGAGGTTCAGTTTTACCTCCACAGATAAGGAATGTAAATAATACGACTCAAACACAAATAAGGGCAATATTGTAAAACAGTATCCTAAGACATTATATCTAGGCGAATATCAGAACACATGAGATATGCAGTTTTATTTTATAAACTCAGAAGCAGGGGCCCTAATCAGTTTGCCTACTAATTTTGAAGCCTAATAATCATTAATCAGTAAACACAAAGATGCAGTTTCCAGTTTATAAGAGTTGATTGCCTAAGGCTTGCCTAGGCGTGGGATAGTGCACAGTTATTACCAGAACCAATAGAAGTTCAGAAGTCATTTTTGCCTAATAGCATGCTCTTCTAGGTGTTACAAAAAATACCGGATTACTACCAGTTTTATTTAAAACAGGATAATCAAAAATGCGAGACTGTTTTTACTTCTTTCATAATTAGTAGTTTACACTAGGTGTGACCAGGCAGGTACGAATGAGATCCTAAAGCATGGTATCTAATATGCACATATAGATGCAAAATGATTTAAGGATATGCAGAATTCCTAAATGCACAGAAAGTTACAGAGTTGTTAAGCATGATTTTAGGATGTGAATGAGCAATAGTTTTATGTTAATGCTATTATTTAACCTAAAGCAGAATTTCTAAGTGATAAAAATAATGTTAAATGAGATGCTGAAACAGTAAACCCTAGAACATGATATCTAATGCATGACATGCTTGAAATGTATTGGCCCTAAACATGGATTCTAATGAACATACGGAAATGTGAACCTAAGGCATGGTTTCTACCCATTGATATTGATAACATATATGACTACCCTCCCCTTTTCACTAGCCAACCCCAATATTTGTTTACAAGAAATTATTGTAGGTCAATATCGAATGAATTACACAAGTAGATAAGAAAAATAAGAAATTACACTATAGGGAGCCTACATTTCAGCCCAGATTTCCAGAGTTTCCAATGCCAAATTGGCTCACAGCCTTTCACATGATCCGGGTGTGTCAGAGTTCCCTAAGGACCTCAAGGGATCCCGGGCAATACTCACACCCAGATTCCATAATCATAGTTGAGTAAGTGCAGTGTGGAAGGGCTAGATCTAATATATCAGAGTTCAGAGGGATCTCGTAGGGATCCCTAAGCAGTCACACATTAGAGGGGCAGAACTTAAAACCTAAGAGTAGATGTGCAAGTGTTTGAAAAGATTTAAGCTGGAAAAAGTTTGAAATGAGACTTGTTTGAAATAGTTTTGTAAAAAAAAACAACAGTGACAGAGAGTAGAGTAATAAGCAACAGTCCAAACACAGCACCCAGAACAGGTTTATACACAGCCAGAGAATATAGAACCAAGGCAGGTTCAGCAACCACAAATAGGGGTAAAGGGATTTGGGGACACATAGGTCATATAGGTAAACACATAGTTGCAGGATTATAGCAGTTCTTGTAATGGGATTAGGGAATAGCTAGTGATACCAACACAGTATGGATTTCAGAAACAATCATAGAATGTGACATTTAAAGTGACAGATCAGTTTGCAAGTAAATGCATATCAAAACTGGATAACAAGTAGACAAGTATTCAAAACAGGGTAGAGTCACATTGAAACAGACTACCAGGGGAGTAAAACATGTTCTGAAATGCCCTAAGAGGATTAGATTAGCATGCTAGATGAAGCAATAATGTAAACATGTCAATTACACATTGACCAACAGAACCATAGATAGAAACAAATAAGAAATATGATAAACTGAAGCAGTAAAAGAAACATATTGGTTTTGGGACTTGAATTGAAATCAGAACATACCAGTAAAGATATAGCAAACACAAAGTGAAGAATAGGGGAGCATAATAATTAGCCTTGGCTTGCATCCGGCTAATTCAGAATAAGAGCAAGTATCCAAAGAAAGAGAGCAGAAAAGTTTTGAGTGTGAGAGAGTTTGAACCAATGTACGTCATGTTAATGAAAGAGCAGGGTACTTATAGTTTGAAACAGGTAGAAAATAAGGCAAGAATCATAGTTCAGCAGTAATTATGGAACTATGTACTAATTAGAATCAAATCAGTATAAGTACTTCCCTTTAATAAAGGATTTAAATAACAAATAAGGAAAGAAATCAATGTACGACCAATAAGGACAGACTTCAAATACAATAGATATACGGTAAACAATTAGGGCTAGGTTCATAAGGTTCTAATTAAGGAAATAGCATAAGAATCAATTAACAGCATAGCCAATCACGTAATAAGGCAAGATAATGATTTAAAGGTCAGAAATCAGAAAGGGTATCAATCACAAGAAATCAATAAAAGGTATCAATCACAGGAGATCAAGGATTTAACTAGAAATAGTATTGAACAAAGTAAATATAATATAAATGGGAGAGGCAAAATCAGAAACCCTAATGAGCACAAGGAGATAGAAAATCATAGAAGCTCATAACCTATGTATGAGAAACAAGTATACATATAAATCAGATAAGCAAAACAGTTTCAGAACCCGGGATTAAAACCAAAATAATTAGGGTTTTTCAACATGATGAATCAGATAAAAGGAAAAACTTAAATAAATCGCTTAAACATGGTAAAAATCATAGAATAATACTGAAAATAAAAGGGAAAGTCATTTTGAAAAGGGGTTAAGAAACCCTAGTTTTGAAGACGAAGAGGCATTTTTGAAAAATCATAAAGATTATCAGGAAAACAGTAAAGATAACTCAAGATATACTCAGATCAGTTGTAGATCTGGAAAGTCAAGAGATGAGCTACGGTTTCAGAGAGAGATAACCCAGAGATGGAGAGATTTCGGCTTAGAAGCCATGGATCTAGCCGAAAAATAGAAAATATCTTACTCATACGGGCCAAAGTGACCGGAGAACGACAAGGATCAGGCCATAGGTGTGAGTGAAAAGCCACTAGTCCCTTGAGGGCCTCCGAGATGGCAAGAATCCGGCGTGAGGTGGAGCCATGGAGGCTAGGGGTGGTAGAGGAATCACCGTTGATACCGGCGAGCCAACGGCCTGTCACACCTCCTTTTTCCGGCACCGCGAGGTGCGAAGGGAGTTTTTCCAATTAAAGGACAATCAAAACGGGATTTATTTATTTATTTCAGAGTCGCCACTTGGGAGATTTAGGGTGTCCCAAGTCACCAATTTTAATCCCGGATCGAGGAAAAGAATGACTCCATATTACAGTCTGCGTACCAGAAATCCGGATAAGGAATTCTGTTAACCCGGGAGAAGGTGTTAGGCATTCCCGAGTTCCATGGTTTTAGCATGGTCGCTCAATTGTCATATTTGGCTTATTTATCTGATTTTAATACCATTATGACCCGATGTGCCAATTTTAACTTTTTACCACTTTATTATTATTATTATTATTAATGTGCCAATTTTAACTCTTTACCACTTTATTATTATTATTATTTTTTTAAAAAAAAATTGTGAACATCGTTTAAAACATGTCTTTGGATTACGTCACATGAAATGCACCCGTAATCCGGAACACATTTTTATTCAATGTTTTAGGATTTAGATTTGGGTCGCATGAAATGCGCATCCGAGTTTAAGAAGGTAAAATTAATTAAATCGCGCCTAAAGAGTCTAGCGCGTCATTATCTTTGGGGAAGGAAGTGAAATTCACTAAATAATCTATCCCAAATTCTAAGTAATTTTTTTTTAAATAATTAAATAAATAAATGAGATTGGAGAATCCTGTAAATTTGTATTATTTACATCTATTTATTTTTAGCGAAATCCTTCCTTATTTTAAGAATATCCTTTAATGACTACCTTTTTATTATTACTAGGTTTGTCTATAAATATAAAATCAATACCTACATTCTTGAAAATAACATATTAAATAGAAGAGAAAAACAAATATTAACAGAAAGTAATAAAAATTATAATCATAAATACAACATGGAATTATCGAAAAATAAAATAAAAAAAACTAATTATCCCATAGTTGGATTAAAATTTAAATTGTTAGTAAGACTTAAGCTTATTGAAACTAATTATTTACAAATACTGAAAATTGAAAGAAAGAAAAAAAACTTGATTACTAAACCATATTTCTAAAAAATTTAAACAATTTAACCTTAACTAACTTTGTTTTAATTCACATCATGTCCTAATACTTATTCGCAAACTAATTCATGTTTTAACTGAAATTGACTACATGATTCCGATTAACTTATCGTTGAAGAAAAACCTTATGAATAAGGAACTTAGTTAATTTTTGCCAAACTGATTCAATAACGCCATTTTTACGTTATTTCTTCTATTTTTTTGTTATTAAACAGTTTTAATTAATAATCAGGCTTAAATATATTTCCTAATAATCTGGTTAAGGCGTTATTTAATATGTCGCTATAATATGCCTAGTTATGCCAAATGACAGTAATTTACAAAATAATAATACATGAATAACCTAAATACAATACAAAAAATTAAATTAAACTAAATTAAAAATTTAACACTCCATTCTTCATTTCAGCTTACAAAATGCCAAAATTACAGTTGTGTACCTGATATTGTCAATATAAGAAGAAGAAAGTCAGCAACGTAATACGTAACACAGCAATAGCAACAATAACCAGCAATAACCAGTCAACGAAAATCCCAGTGACAGCTTTGAAAATTTCAAAATAAAATCCAGGAATGCCGAAAATAACGGACAGAAACCAAGGGAAATTTTCAGATTTTTGAAAGGCTAGTTAATCTTCAACCCTTAATTTCTATACCTGTATACCAGAATATTTATCAGGTGTGTACTACTTTCTCTTCTAATTTTCAACTTTTTTTTTTATTTTTCTTTGTATGTTTTTCTTTTCTTGAGAGTTTCAATGTTTTTTTCGGAATAAATGTTCAGCTCCTTTTTTTTCTCTAATCTCTCTTTTTTTCTCCCTCTCCTCTCTGATTTTTCAGACCTCTATATATAATCCCCACCCTTTAATCAATTAAAATCAATCCCTTTCTCTACCAAACCCATTATCTTCTCACTCATCCCCATTACATTAAATAAATATATTACACCACCCCATTATATTTTGTCCCCCATGCTTCATTTAAAATAATGCAAGATTCCCCTTTAAATTAAATCTTGTCCCCCCTTTATATTAAATAATCATATCACAACCCACCCCATTTCATTTTGTCCCCCATGCTTCAAATAAACAATTACAAAATGTACAATTCCTAAACTACCCCTTCCGACCTTACTGAAATTACCAAACTACCCCTGAACGTATTACAAATTTACCAAACTACCCATCAGCTATAACACATCAATTAATCAAACTTAACCAAAATATAGACAATATGATCAATTTCTAACAATGTTCAAATAACAATATGAACACGGATGAACATCATAACAACAATATCACATGAACATGATTTTAACAATATTTCAACAACAAATCACATGAACACAAATTGAACAACCAAGAACAACTAAAATTTGATTGAAAAATATTTTTGGCAACAACAAACCTATTTTTCGGATTTAAACAACAACAACAATCAAACAAGTATATTTAGATTCTTAAATTCAATAATATTGAACTTAAAATCAACTCTAACAACATTATAACAAACAATTCTTATATTAAATTTTAAACAAGATTATGAGACTAATTCAAGAAATAATCACAAATGGTAAACAAGAAATCAAACTATACACATTTCGGATTCAAAATCAAACAAACATAATATGAACATGAATTAAATCTAAAAATAAAAACGACGGATTCAAATGACTAAAAACCAACATACTTCCCTTATTGCAACTAAATTCTTTTAGGCAAATGACAAAACAAAACTAAAAAGAAACAATTATGAATTTAAACTTGAACTTTAACAATATTAACAATTTCCGGAAAATACATCAAATACATAAAACAAATTGAGGAAACAATTAATTAAACTTCAATTTGTATCTAACTAACATTAAACTAACAACATTTACCTAAACAATAAAACAAACATGAAATAAACATGAAAAATTCACCAAATAATGAACAAACTAGAAAATTATTTCAACGAAGAACAAACCAAACAAGAATTAAATCATTTATCGATTTTGGATCCGAAAAATACCAAACAAAAATATGGACGATAAATGAGATTCAAAAACCAACTAACCGGAAATGAAACCACGAACAACAACCAACCAACGACGAACTCGGACAGTGATCGACGACATCGACCAAAACTACTCCATGTACGCGAACTTGACTGGACTGAAACAGTAGCATCCGCTACTGCTGGACATCGGCGCTTGAACTGAATGATGAAGACGAAACAGAAGCAGCTGATGATGAAGAGAAATGGACGCAGCGCAGCTTAATGAAGAAGCCATAGCCATCGAGGTTCGCGAGCTCGACTGGACTGAAGCAGTAGCATCCGCTACTGCTGGACATCGGAGCTTGAAATGGACGCAGCAGCAGCTCGGACGCGAGGAGGAGCAGCGGCGACGGTGTGGTTTGGACGACGAAGCAGTGGCTATGGCTGTTCGAGCTGAAGAAGACGAAGTGAGGCAGCATCAACTCGGTTGTTCGAGCTTGGTCGTTAATGGCGGACGTCTGGCATGGTCGTTCATGGTGAAGCAACAACGAGAAACAGACGATGTGAGGCAGCAGCTAGGAGGACGCTGAAGCAGAAGCAGTGGGCAGTCCATGGTCGAGCTTGAGCTCGTCAATGGAGAAACAACGCTGGGGCGATGGACTATCGTGGTGGTTGTGTCGTTTGGTTGTGTATGTGTGTGTGAGTGTGAGGACGTGAGGGGGTGTTCGTGGGGGAGGGTGGTCGACGTTGCAGGCTGGGGTTTGTGTGGACGAAGAAGAAAGTAAAGGGAAGCCATGGGAGGTGTCTTTGAGTTTGGGGAAGAAGAAGCCAAAATGGGGGGGGGTGGATGCTTTAGGCATTTTTTAGGGTTTTCTTACTATTTTTTTTTTGTTTTTCTTTGTTTTATTTTTTGAAATGCAAGATAATAGGGTGTTGGGTTATGGACCGGGTTGACCCAGTTCGAAATGGACTGGGTCGTAGGGAAGATTGGGCCATTTTTTGGGCCTATGGCTTGAAATTGAAGAAGAGGCCCAATTCCGACTTTCTTTATATTTTCGCTCTCTTTTCTTCTTTTATTTTTCTAAAACTAAATTATAAAAATAATAAACTATTATTAAGAACTAAATTAAGTTATAAAAGTGCAAATTAACTCCCAATAACAATTAACGCACAATTAAGTATTAATTAAGCATAAAATTGTATATTTGGACATTAAATGCTAAAAATGCAAAAGATGCCTATTTTTGTAAATTTTTATTTTTGTAAAACAAATTTAATTATTATCAATTGTATAATTAAATCCTACATGCAAAATGCGACATATTTTTGTATTTTTTATTAATTTAACAAATAAACACGCACAGACAAATACAAATAATTATTCAAAATATCACAAAATATCACAAAATTGCATACCAAAGAAAAATCATTTTATTTTTGAATTTTTTGGGAGTAATTCTCATATAGGGCAAAAATCACGTGCTTACAGCTGCCCCTCTTTGCCCGGAGACACGAAGGGTTTTCGTGCAAAGATAAAGCGAGCGATTTTTGCCCATCCGAGTACTCTGTTGAAGCATTTTTTGAAAAAGATTTGACCGAACCTTTGCTTCAAAGGTTTCCTACATATCCTGGGCTAAACAGGAATCAGGTCAATGTAGTTCGGGAAGTTTTGGTAGCTGGGACTACCATGGGACTGCAATGTTACTGCTGTTGCATGCTACTTTTACTGTTTGCTGACCTCCTTATTACACCATGCTTAAAAAATAAGAAGCTAGACTAAGCTAGAAATTACAGAATCTTATCTGTTTTCCCCCTTGCTCCGGTTGCCTTGCTTTTTGTCGGTTTGTGTTTCCTCTGGTGCCTTTTTACCAAGACTTCTGGCCCTTGGCTTTTTTTTTTTTAATACCAGTTTTCGTCATTTTGTTCGGTCCGCTGGGGACATGGCTTTCTTCATTAAGCTTTTTGGCGGTTGCTCTGGGGACACGATTATCTTCATCAGATTCATCAAGACGCGTCTTTTCTTTCTTTTGACTCATGCGCTTGAATTTGCGTTGGGACTTCTTGTTGCCACCTTCTGCCTTCCGGTGTTGGGATTTTTATTGTTTCCTGCTGGGGATTCTTGTTGTAACCTTTGCCTTCCGGTGGGGTTACTGACTTCAAAATGTGCAGTATAAGACTGAAAAGTATTCCTCTCGTTATACAGGTGGGCGCCTGGACATGAAATGAAAATGTATACCCGCATTATACTGGTGGGCGACCTGGAAATGGAAAACTGAAATGTATGCCCGCATTATACTGGTGGGTGACCTAGAATATGGAATGAACAGACAAAATGTATTCCCTCATTATACTGGTGGGCGACCTAGAACTGAAATGTATTCCCGCATTATACTGGTGGGCGACCTAGAACTTAAATGTATTCCCGCCTTTTACTGGTGGGCGACCTGGAAATGGAAAACTGATATGTATGCCCACATTATACTGGTGGGCGACCTAGAATATGGAATGAACAGACAAAATGTATTCCCTCATTATACTGGTGGGCGACCTAGAACTGAAATGTATTCCCGCATTATACTGGTGGGCGACCTAGAACTTAAATGTATTCCCGCATTTTACTGGTGGGCGACCTAGAACTTAAAAGTATTCCCGCATTATACTGGTGGGCGACCTAGAACTTAAATGTATTCCCGCATTATACTGGTGGGCGACCTAGAACTTAAATGTATTCCCGCATTATACTGGTGGGCGACCTAGAACTGAAAAGTATTCCCGTATTTTACTGGTGGGCGACCTAGAACTTAAATGTATTCCCGCATTTTACTGGTGGGCGACCTAGAACTGAAAAGTATTCCCGCATTATACTGGTGGGCGACCTAGAACTGAAAAGTATTCCCGCATTTTACTGGTGGGCGACCTAGAACTTAAATGTATTCCCGCATTATACTGGTGGACGACCTAGAACTGAAAAGTATTCCCGCATTTTACTGGTGGTCGACCTAGAACTTAAATGTATTCCCGCATTATACTGGTGGGCGACCTAGAACTTAAATGTATTCCCGCATTATACTGGTGGGCGACCTAGAACTGAAAAGTATTCCCGCATTATACTGGTGGGCGACCTAGAACTGAAAAGTATTCCCGCATTTTACTGGTGGGCGACCTAGAACTTAAATGTATTCCCGCATTATACTGGTGGGCGACCTAGAACTGAAAAGTATTCCCGCATTTTACTGGTGGGCGACCTAGAACTTAAATGTATTCCCGCATTATACTGGTGGGCGACCTAGAACTTAAATGTATTCCCGCATTATACTGGTGGGCGACCTAGAACTGAAATGTATTCCCGCATTATACTGGTGGGCGACCTAGAACTTAAATGTATACCCGCATTATACTGGTGGGTGACCTAGAACAGAAATGAAAAGACAAAATGTATTCCCGCATTATACTGGTGGGCGCCTAATTGGTAAAGAATAATTTGAATTTGTTTCCTCGATTCTCCGAGAAAATTTCCACTTGTGGCAGAAAATTTTCTGCCCCAATTCTGGCGATCTTTCTTATGGCGTATCTTTAGGCCATCATCAACACTTTATTTTCCTGTTCAAATCAAAGAAAATTTAGTTAGTTTTTTTTTTTTTTTTTTTTTTTTTTTGAAATATGGCGAGTGGTCATGTCACTCCTGATGGGGATGATTGTTCCCTTTCTCTTATTCCTGTTCGGCATTCTCAAAACTTGTTGGGGATGATGTTATCTGCTGGGGATAACATTCTGCTGGGGATGGTTTTTCCATTTATCCCTTCACCATTTTGTATCTCAAAAATTTCTGGTGGTTATTTCTTCCCTTCCCATTTTGTGTTGTCCGACCACCTCGGAGCTTGGTCGATATTCGGTCGGAGTCCTCTGGGGATCGTCTTGGAACTTGGCCCACAATTTCCTCAACATGTTTTTTTTTTCCGGCTCTTCCCCGTACTTTCCTTGCCATTTTAGGACAGTATTATTCGGCCTGGCAATCAACGTCTTTTGTCTTATTGCCTTGTCTCTGGATCGCCCTTTTCACATTTTATGTTGTACCATTTTGGCAACTGGTAGTAAGCTCTGAAAGACCTTCCTTAAAACATAAATTTTTAGAAAAATTCTTTTAAACAAAGAAATGAAAAGATAGAAAAATGAGAAAATCTTTCTGAACAAATGATGGAAAAAAATGAACTTATCTGGGTGATATAACCGATTCCAATGATCATGTTGTGCATTCCGGATTAATCAACCCAGTCTATTTGTGTCGATCAAACTTTCTGATGTCTTTACTTGCTGGGGATAAATAGGTGCCCAATTCTTCGCAAAATGCGGATCTTTTCCGTCAATCTATCTTGTCGCCTCATAGTGCCCTTCGCGGGGTTTTCACTAACAAGGCTCTCTCATTTCTCACAACTCCCGTCGCCTTATGGTGCCTGTGAAGGTTTTCACCGATAAGACTCTCTCATTTTGTATTTCTCAGCTTACGTCGCCTTATGGCGCCTGTGAAGGTTTTCGCCGATAAGACTCACTCATCTTATTTTCTCAGCTTGGGATTGGAGTGTTGCCGATAAGATTTTTCTCTGCCGGGAATTCTTTTGGCTATCAATTCTTTCAATTCATGATCCTCATTCAGTCAGGGACCGACGTTTTATTCTTGGTTTTCATTTGCCTATCTTAACACCTCTCGGATACTGATTGGGAGGTCTTTTTTGGATATCAATATAGGTTTTAGAAGAAAAGGATATAAAATTCAAAATAACTTTGATGGGTAAAGTATTACAACTCTTGGAATCAAACTCTTTTTTTCAAAATTTAGAAACATAATTTCTGCCCCAGTTTTCTTACTTGGGGATTTTCTTTTGATTTTTTTTTCTTTTTTTTTGTTACCTTATGACCGAGCCGTGAGGCGCCTACGTATCCTCTTTGAAGAATCAGGTCGAACGTAGTTCACTGACTCCTTTGTTTTCTTGCGACCTTCAAAAAGTTTTTTTTTCATACATTTTTTTTTCATTAATGATTCCAAGAGAGGGGTATAAAAAGATAAGTATGGCTCAAAGGGGTAAAGCAAAGGTTAAAAGTGTTTGGATAGAAGAAAGAATTGCCTCCGTCATTTCATTATCCGATAAGCACTAAGTACAAACAAACAAATAAACAACAAAAGAAATTACACAAAATATCTTTTGACTGCATCAGAATTGATAGCCATGTCGACGCATCTTCCTTCAACATCCGTCAGACGTAAAGCGCCGTTGGATAATACTCTGGTCACAATATACGGCCCTTGCCAATTCGGGGCGAACTTGCCTTTTGCCTCAATCTGATGTGGGAGGATCTGTTTCAATACTTGTTGCCCTACTTCAAATTTTCTGGGCGCACCTTCTTATTGTATGCTCTTGCCATTCTCTTTTGATACAACTGGCCATGACATACTGCTGCCAATCTTTTTTCATCCATTAAACTCAGCTACTCTAGTCGGGTTTTGACCCATTCATCATCGTCAATCCCGGCCTCAGCGATAATTCGAAGGGAAGGAATTTCAACTTCCGCTGGTATTACTGTTTCGGTTCCGTATACCAACAAATAAGGAGTCGCACCTATTGAAGTACGAACAGTAGTGCGGTATCCTAACAACGCAAATGGTAGCTTTTCATGCCATTGTCTGGATCCTTCAATCATTTTCCTCAATATCTTCTTTATATTTTTGTTGGCTGCCTCAATTGCTCCATTCGCCTTGGGCCGATACGGGGTGGAATTACGGTGTGTAATCTTAAACTGTTCACATACTTCTCTCATCAAGGTTGCTGTTAAGATTAGCACCATTGTCCGTGATTATTATTTTTGGGATCCCAAATCTACAAATGATATGGGAATGGACGAAATCCACCACTGCCTTCTTGGTTACAGACTTGAAAGTTTTGGCTTCAACCCACTTAGTGAAATAATCGATGGCTACCAGAATGAACCTGTGACCGTTCGAAGCTGCCGGCACGATAGGCCCAATGACATCCATGCCCCATGCTACAAATGGCCATGGTGCGGACATTGTGTGCAATTCCGTTGGTGGAGAATGAATCAGATCTCCGTGTATCTGACACTGATGACATTTTCGTACGAAACTGATACAATCATGCTCCATAGTGAGCCAATAATATCCCGCTCACAGAATCTTCTTTGCCAACACATATCCGCTCATATGGGGCCCACAGACTCCAGCATGTACCTCTGTCATCACTATCGTGGCTTGACCTGCATCAATACATCTCAGCAATCCCAGATCTGGGGTTCTTTTGTACAACATTCCTCCACTGAGGAAAAATCCATTTGCCAGTCGTCGAATGGCTCTCTTTTGGTCTCCGGTTTCCTGCTCCGGGTATATCCCCATCCTGAGGTATTCCTTGATATCATAAAACCATGGCTCGCCATCCATTTCTTCTTCTATTATGTTGCAGTAGGCATGCTGATTACGAACCTGAATATACAATGGGTCAACATGGATTTGTCTGGATGGTGCAACATCGATGCTAAAGTGGCCAAAGCATCGGCAACCTCATTGTGAACTCTCGGGATGTGTCTAAACTCCACTGATCGAAATCGCTTGCTTAGATCGTGCAAACATTGTCGATATGGTATAAGCTTCAAATCCCGTGTTTCCCATTCACCCTGGATCTGATGTACTAGGAGGTCCGAGTCTCCCAAGACCAAGACGTCCTGAACATCCATGTCTGCAGCCAATCGTAGGCCCAAAATACATGCCTCATATTCAGCCATGTTGTTGGTACAATAGAAACGTAGATGAGCTGTAACAGGATAGTGATGTCCTGTTTCTGAAATAAGTACTGCTCCTACTCCAACTCCTTTTGCATTAGCAGCCCCGTCAAAGAAAAGCTTCCACCCTGGTTCCTCATTCAGTTCTAACTCCTCTATATGTATCACTTCTTCATCAGGAAAATATGTCCTCAAAGGCTCGTATTCTTCATCAATAGGATTCTCAGCCAAGTGATCGACCAATGCTTGAGCTTTCATGGTCGTCCTCGTCACATAGACAATGTCGAACTCTGTGAGTAATATCTGCCATTTTGCCAATCTTCCTGTGGGCCTAGGCTTTTGGAAAATATAATTTAATGGATCCAGACGTGAAATAAGGTAAGTAGTATGTGATGACAGATAATGCTTAAACTTCTGTGCTACCCAAGTTAGAGCACAACATGTCTTCTCAAGTTGAGTGTACTTATTCTCATAGACTGTAAACTTCTTGCTGAGATAATAGATGGCTTGCTCTTTTCTTCCTGTGATGTCGTGTTGACCCAACACGCAACCAAACGAATGATCCAGGACCGTTAGATAAAGGATTAATGGCCTCCCCGACTCAGGTGGAACCAATACAGGTGGATTGGATAAATAACCTTTGATCTGGTCAAATGCCTCCTGACATTCTGCCGTCCATTCTATCGCGGCATCTTTCCTCAGCAATCGAAAGATGGGTTCACAAGTTGTTGTGAGCTGAGCGATGAATCTGCTGATATAGTTCAACCTTCCCAACAGACTCATTACTTCTGTTTTGTTCCTCGGTGGCGGCAATTCCTGGATGGATTTGATCTTTGATGGATCCAACTCAATGCCTCGCCGACTGACGATAAATCCTAACAGCTTTCCAGATGGAACACCAAATGCACATTTGGCTGGGTTGAGCTTAATGTCGTACCTTCGAAGTCTTTGGAAAAACTTCCTAAGGTCTTCTACGTGGTCTTCCTGACGCTTGGATTTGATGATCACATCATCTACGTACACTTCGATCTCTTTGTGTATCATATCATGGAACACAGTAGTCATTGCTCTCATGTACGTTGCCCCAGCGTTCTTCAAACCGAATGGCATTACCCGATAACAATAAGTCCCCCATGGCGTAATGAAAGCTGTTTTCTCTGCATCTTCTTCATCCATCAAAATCTGATGATACCCAGCGTAGCAATCCACAAAGGAGCCGATTTCTCGCCCGGCGCAGTTATCGATCAAGATATGGATATTGGGAAATGGAAAGTTATCCTTTGGGCTTGCCCTGTTCAGATTACGGTAGTCGACGCATACCCTGATCTTCCCATCTTTCTTTGGTACTGGCACCACATTAGCCAACCAATCAGGATATCGAGAGACCCGAATAACCTTTGCTTGCAGCTGCTTGGTTACTTCTTCTTTAATCTTCACACTCATATCTGTCTTGAACTTCCTCAGTTTCTGCTTGACGGGAAGGCATGTCGGGTCAATGGGCAATTTGTGAACCACTAGCTTGGTGCTTAAACCCGGCATGTCGTCATACGACCATGCAAAAACATCTTTAAACTCAATGAGTGCTTTGATTAATTCTTTCCTGATGCCAGGCTCAATGTGGATGCTGATTTTGGTTTCTCGGACATTATCCGCATCCCCTAGATTTACAGCCTCGGTGTCATTCAGATTAGGCTTGGGTTTCTCTTCAAATTGGCATAGTTCTCGGTTTATTTCTTCGAAGGCTTTATCCTCATCATATTCAGACTCATCGTCATAATCGATCTCTTGTATCATTAAATCAGAGTCAGATTGATTTATTAGACTAGGTCGAAGATCCGTCGTGCATGCCATGTCATTAGAACCAGTAAAAAGAGAACTGTTCAGAAAGAGAAAAGAATAAAACAAAATTAAAATGAGACAAGAAAAGAATTTTATTAAGATGCGGGGTAACAGGGTTCACACTTTTACAAGACAAAATAAGATTTGGATTACACCCTGAATAATCCGAAAAATAAGAAAGCAAAAATCAAAGCCTACTACCAGGACTCTCCCCGAGTAGGAAGAGGAGTAACCGTCCAATTGTTGGTTTTGGCCTCAGGCCCCATAAACTGTATGTCTGTTCCGCTGGAACCCTCTCCGACTTCTACCATATTGACATCAGTGAACAATCTTTCGAAGCTCTGATTCAGATCCCCGTCAATCCCAATCAATGGCCCGAGAACTTTCGGGACCGGTGACCCTTTGGCGCTTGCTCTAACAAAAGATCTTGAGAGACGTGGCACAGGTTTGGGAAGAAACCAAACTTTATTCTTCATTTTCCGCGCTCGTTTTACATCTGCCGCAGTTGGTTTGAACCCCAACCCAAAGGTCTCCAAATTCTTGGGCAAGGAAACAGGTTGAACAATTCCCTGAAGTTCAGCTCCCAAGCCTTTTCCTGGTATAAACCCATTACCCAGCATTTCTGAAACCATCATAACGGTTGCGGAAGCTATCCTAGGATGCTGAATGATTTCACCCTCGGGGATCTTGTTTGCCGACACTGCATCAAAAATCTGGTAGACCCAGGGACCTTTGTCATCATTGGTCTCTATGAAGGGTACAATGGCGCCTCCTACGGTGCACGCAGTGTCCTCGCCGTGCAACACGACCTCTTGTCTATCCCACTCGAACTTCACCATCTGATGCAAGGTGGATGGCACTGCTTTGGCTGCATGGATCCACGGTCGTCCCAACAGAAGGTTATAAGATACCGTAGCATCTAATACCTGGAATTCCATGGT
Organism: Nicotiana tabacum; assembly: GCF_000715075.1. Classification (NCBI taxonomy): domain Eukaryota; kingdom Viridiplantae; phylum Streptophyta; class Magnoliopsida; order Solanales; family Solanaceae; genus Nicotiana; species Nicotiana tabacum. The sequence continues at coordinate 44,086,558 of NC_134080.1, read as the reverse complement.
AAACTGGACTGGACCGATGGTCAACTCAAGTACAATATCCCCCACGGTGGCTGTTCCATTTCCGTCAAATCCTCGGACGCAAATGCTATTCTTTTGGATTCTTCTGTGGTCGATCTTCAATTGGTTCAGGGTGGATAATGGACAAATATTGGCACTTGAGCCGTTATCCACCAATACCCGAGTAACTGCCGAATCTTCACATTTGACAGTTAGGTAGAGAGCTTTATTATGCTCCGTGCCCTCCACTGGCAGATCATCATCTGAAAATGTTACCCTGTTCACCTCGAAAATTTTGTTGGCAATCGTTTCCAGGTGATTTACAGAAATCTCATTGGGCACATGAGCTTCATTCAGTATCTTCATCAGGGCCCGACGATGTTCATCCGAATGGATTAATAATGATAGCAGTGAGATCTGGGCAGGTGTTTTCTTCAACTGTTCGACCACGGAGTAATCCTGCACTTTCATCTTCTTTAAGAAATCCTCAGCTTCTTCTTCTGACACAGGTTTCTTTGTTGCAGCTGGATTGGGTCTTCTCAACTCCGCCGGAGCAAAACACCGTCCTGATCGAGTCAGTCCCTGCGCCTCACAACTATTCTCCTCCACTTGTTGTCCCTTGTACATCACCACTGCCTTCTCATACTTCCAAGGCACAGCCTTGCTATCAATCACTGGTGTTTAGACTACTGGTTTTATGATGACCGGTTCCCTGCAGACCCCCTTCACAACAACCACGGGTGCAGATGATGCTCCCGTTATTACCAACTTGGCTGGTTCTGGTTTCCTTGTAGCGGCAGATGGATTCTTCCCCAATATCACCACTGGCTTGACATCTTCCCCCTTCAACTGTACCCCTACTTCCTCATTGATCGATTTTTCTTTCAGAGTGGCACGGATCATCATCACTGTCTGTGAGGGTTTCTTCGGCTCCCCTCCTTCGTGCACAAGCTCGATCATGTGGGCTTCAGGGTGCTTTGGCAATGGGTTCTGGTTAATGTTGGGTGACTCCGGTGCCTGTACCTCAATCTTGTTGGTATCAATAAGATCTTGTATTGCATGTTTCAGCCTCCAACATTTCTCGGTATCATGTCCGGGAGCTCCCGAACAATATTCACATCTTACCGAGTGATCCATATTTTGGGGTAAGGGATTTGGTAATCTAGGCTCAACAGGATTTAATAAACCCAACTGCCTCAATTTGTGGAACAAGGCAATATAAGTTTCCCCCAACTCAGTAAAAGTTCTTTGCCTCTGCAATCTTTCATTTCTGGCGGCCGGATTTCCCCTGAAACACATCCCTGGAGGGTTCCTGTAGGCTCTTGGTGGTGGATAGGTGTTTTGTGGGGGTGGGTATGTGTTATGTGGAGGTGGGTATGTATTGTGGGGAACCGGCGCGCGCCATTGTGGGCGAACCGGAGGTTGGGTGTATGTATGGGCTTGATGGACGGTGAAATGTTGTTCTTGTGGTTGGTAGTAGGGTTGTGGAGGGTAATTTGGAATGTGTGGGTAGTTTAGACGATGGGGTCTGGGTTGGTAATGAGGGGAAGGACCTCTAGATCTGGACCAATTGTCGGCCTCTAATGTCGTGACCTCCTCTCTCCTTTTCTTCCCTAGCGCACCTCCCTTGCCGCTCTGAATGGTCTGAGTTGTTGCCTTAATTGCCGAATAACTCAGGATCTTATTGGACTTAAGTTCCTCTTCTATCATACCTCCCATTTTCACCACTTCATTTAATGATTTGCCAACTGACGTCACCAAGTGACCAAAGTAAGTTGGCTCGAGAGTTTGTAAGAAGTAATCCACCATTTCTCCTTCTCTCATTGGGGGATCAACTCTGGCTGCCTGCTCTTTCCATCGGAACCCAAATTCCCGGAAGCTCTCTCCGGGTTTCTTCTCGAGCTTTAGCAATGTGAGACGGTCTGGGACTATCTCAAGGTTGTATTGGAAATGTCCTGCGAAAGCCTGTGCCAAGTCATCCCAGGTGTACTACCTGCTCGGATCTTGTCTTGTATACCACTCTAATGCCGACCCGCTTAAACTCTGGCCAAAGTAAGCTATTAATAGCTCATCTTTGCCCCCTGCTCCCCTCATTTTGCTACAAAAACCCCGTAGATGTGCCATAGGATCACCATGCCCTTCGTATAAATCGAACTTGGGCATCTTGAACCCTGCTGGTAATTGAACGTCAGGGAAAGGGCATAGATCCTTGTAAGCCACGCTGACCTGGTTACCTAACCCGTGTATGTTCCTGAAGGATTGCTCCAGACTTTTAAATTTCCACATCACCTCGTCCTGCTCTGGGCTCTTAGCCGGCTTTTCAATCTTCGTCGGGACCTCAAAGTGGGGATTATAGGTATGTGGCTCGGGTGCTTTGAATGTGAGTTCAGGGGGGTAATATTGTGTATCGTGAGCCTGAAACAGTGGCTCACTAGATGATCTGTGCAATAGGGCTGGGGGAGGTGCCACAAAGACGGGAACATTTGGTGGAGGAGGGTTTTGAGTGGGTGGTGGAGCTTGGGAATCATAAGCCTCTCTTCCCTGATAATAGTGATGGCTTGGGAAACTTGTTGAAGGACCGGGAGAGGGGTATTCCGGCGTGTGTGTTGGTTGGAGGGTAGGAGTAACGGGTAGTTCTTGCCCCTTCTGGGCTCTAGCTAAGGCTATCTGCATTTCATTCATTTCTAGCCTCATTTTTTCCATTTTCTCCAGGGCTTCCTTCAGCATCTGATTGGCCGTTTTTTCTGACTCAACGTTGTTGTCTGACCCAGTCATGCTTTCTGGTATAGGACCTTTTGATCTTGTTTGATAATGGTACGGTGCCAGTACGCTCTAACAACTAACTAATATTGATTGGAAAAACAACAAACTTGTCAGTGTTAGAGTCTTAACAGATATTGTAATTGCACGTTATGGGGATGCAATGCTCCTAGGCAGTTAATCATTTCTAACATACTTTTGCTCTGACCGCATGCATCATCCCGGCTTATTTTTGCTCTGACAAATATATATATATATATATATATATATATATATATATATATATATATATATATATATATATATATATATATATATATATATATATTTTATAATTACGGTCGAATCATATATATATATATATATATATATATATATATATATATATATATATATATATATATATATATATATATATATATATATATATATATATATATATATATATATATATATATATATATATATATATATATATATATATATATATATATATATATATATATATATATATATATATATATATATATATATATATATATATATATATATATATATATTTATTTTTATTTTTTTTGAGAATGTTTGAAAAAAAACATATGGGTAGACAACAGACTCGAAAAACAAACAAGTGCAAGATTGAACTAGGGATACATTAAAGCTTTGAATTTTGGTGCCCGCGAGGCATCATTCGACCTTTCCGCGGGCTTGGGGGCCAGGCTTCTTTGCAAGCTTTTTAGTTCCTCCGTGATCTGATGGATATAACCCATGACTGAGGCAAAAAGGATATCACGAGGCATCTCTTCACATGTTAGGCACTTCGTGGTGATATAGCGCCCTATATCATTGATCCTACCCCTGATTCTATCCCTCTCTATGCACAGTTGTTCTATCCGTTGATTCTTTAGTCCCAATATTCGAGTATTGTCAATGAGCTGCTCTTGGAACATCTCCATTTGTTCTTCCATCCGGGCTATCGACTCATAGCAGCGTTCTCTATCTGTTCTAGCATCCTGGGCTTGTTTGAGGATCCGATTATTGAGAATGGAGTTTATCTCTCTCAATGTCGCAACACTCATTTCGTAGTCCCTTTTTACTTGCCATAGGTGCTCTCTCCGTGATGTTGTAACTGTGGCCCACCTGACCCGCATTCTTGTTATACAAGCCTGGGATCTCTCCAAGTCTTCTCGGCTTTGGCTGACTTGATTTCTCAATTCCGCTATCAACCTTTCATCAGAGCGACGTTTCTGTCGGTCGCTATCACTCTTACTGACTTGGCGAATTCGGGCTTTCAGTGCCTGGTTTTCTTTGGCTAATTTGTTCTTCTCACCCTGCTCTGAGGCTACTTGAACGTTGTTTTCAAACATAAGCCTTTCAATTTGTCGCTTCAGCTTCTCGATTTCAACCCGGTAGCCTTCCTCTCTCACTAACCAGCCCCACTGTTCCTGCGAATCATCCGTAAATTGTTGGACGTGAGCTCTTTTGGCAGGCCTCTGACAAATCTGGAACCTTTTCCCTAACCAAACATCGTATTTTGGGTCTACCTCACCCTTAGCCAGCTCTCGAACCATAGTCTTGGGTTCAAGGAATCTACATTCGTGCCACAGCTTTCTAATTTTTCCTTCGGGGAACACGACTCCTGGACTCAACTCAATGGCGTGCTTGCTTAGATCCTCATCAGTGGGAATTACCTGAAATCTTCCTAGTTGGCGCAGTACCCGATGAGGAGCATATGGCTGGATGCTATGAAGTCCCATCAAAAGAACATGACATTCCTCGGCCGCCATGTATATTGCCTCAGTATCATTCAACCACCCAAATGCCCATTCAACTTGGTCGGCTGTTGTTGACCTCAATTGTGCAAGCCATGCTTCGACGCCTTCGGGAAATATGACGCCTGTCATTCGTTTCTCAAAGCCGCTAATGCAGTTTCTCTCAGTCAACCCGTGGTTCATGTATCCCACTCGGTGATGGAGGTGTTCTTGCATCCACAGCTGGAGTAACAGATTGCATCCCTGAAAGAACTTGCCTCCTTCTCGGCATATAGTTAAAGCTCGGTAGATTTCGGACAAAATCAAAGGAACCACAGTACTGCCGGTTCTTTTGATTGCAACATCGGCCATCCCTACAAGGCCTATCTCTATTTTTTTATCTTTGCGGGGACAGACCACAACTCCCAGAAATGCTGTGATAAATGCCAAAGTACGTCTTGCTTCCCACTTGATTCTGTTCCCAGTGTGAATTAATCCGAGGTTTGGTTCTTCCAAACCCTGAGGAATTCCGTACCGTTGATACAAGAATTGGAGAGTACAACATCCCTTCGACAAATCATCATTCTGCATCTTCCGACTAATGCTTAGCAAATCCAAGAACGCGTGCGGAGATACTGGTCTTGGTGAAAGTAAATACTGCCCTCTTAGTTTCCCATTCAACCCCGCATATCCGGCGACTTCCTCTAGTGTAGGTGAAAGTTCAAAGTCAGCAAAACGAAACACGTTGCGTGTTGGGTCCCAGAACGGTATTAGAGCCTCGATGATATCTGTCCTTGGCTTGATATTCAACAGATCGACAAAACCTCCCAAAACTCTTTCCACTATATTTATACTATCCTTTCCCATATCATTCCACCACATGTGGAGTTGCAAAGGGATCTCGCTACACACTGAGAATGGTTCATTTTGACTTGTGCTCATCCTGCACATTTATAGTGATTAAAGAAGGAAAAACTTTTATTTAACTTAAAAACTATCTATATTTTAAAGAAATATTTTTTGGATTTTATTTTTTATTTTATTTTATTTTTTTTTAAAAAAACTTTTAAGGAGAAAGGAAATATTTTTGAACTAATATTCTGAATTTATGAAAGAAATACTACAGAAAAAAAAATATTTTTGAATTTTATTTTGAATATCTTTTAACAAATAATTGGGATTTTGAGATTAAAAGAAAATATTTTTTTTTTTTTTAAAAAAATTGAGGTCTAAAAGAAAAACTTTCTAAAGAAGTGAGTAATGTTAAATATTTTTGGATTTTTTTTTGAATACGGTGAGCCGAAACCAAAGAGGTTTGCCTCTGATCTCACATCCGGTGAGAATCAGACCCGCGTAGTTCAGGCTATAAACTAACTAATTTTTGAAAACAAACAAATTTTTTCCTTTTTCTTTTATAGCAAAAAAAAAACTATTTTCATTTTTCATTTTTTTTTTTGAAAATAAAGCAAATTAAAATAAAAGATTTATTCCTACACACTTTCTGCTTTCTAGGCAAACAAACAATTCTAAAAGTAAAAATATATATGTTTTTTTTAAAAAAAAATTCGGCAGCATTTCGACAGTACTTGGAAATTGATTTTTCTAAATTAATCATCTAACTTTCCACTTGCTATTTTTATTTTATTTTATTTTTTACACTCCCGAGACTCAGAAGCCGGTCAACATGCAAGACCGAGCAAATAAATGCACATAAAACAAATAAGATGCATCAGGATGGTTTTTTTTTCAGGTTGCTAGCCCTAGACGGACTCAACCCCTGTGTTGAGTCCCCTAAGTCAAAATGCACATGATGCAAATAAGCGTTCCTATTAGGGATCCGGCATGAAACTGAGTTATTCTAGGTTCAGAACTTGGGTGTTTGTTCTAGACCTGGCTTACCCGAGCGGACAGCTCGAGCCGAGGGGGAGGCAGCGTACCGGGAATACAGAAGTTTCACCGGCTTTGCAACTTATCCGACCTCGTTCTAAATTGGGAATTTAGACACTATACAGAAAAGAAGTCACACGAAGTGCACCCTTCTTCATGATTTAGAAGACTCAGAGAGGAGATGGGTTTCGGCACAGCTTATATACAGTTCACATAAGATCAAAGCGGTAAAAGCAGTTAATTAGCACATTAAGCACAGATCATGTAACAAAATCAAACGAAGCCAAATACAACAATTATTCCAAGCTCGAATTCTGAACCCTGAACCAGAGATTGTGGGTCCTAGAATTCCCCAGCAGAGTCGCCAGAGCTGTCACACCTCCTTTTCCGGCACCGCGAGGTGCGAAGGGAGTTTTTCCAATTAAAGGACAATCAAAACGGAATTTATTTATTTATTTCAGAGTCGCCACTTGGGAGATTTAGGGTGTCCCAAGTCACCAATTTTAATCCCGGATCGAGGAAAAGAATGACTCCATATTACAGTCTGCGTACCAGAAATCCGGATAAGGAATTCTGTTAACCCGGGAGAAGGTGTTAGGCATTCCCGAGTTCCATGGTTTTAGCACGGTCGCTCAATTGTCATATTTGGCTTATTTATCTGATTTTAATACCATTATGACCCGATGTGCCAATTTTAACTTTTTACCACTTTATTATTATTATTATTATTATTATTATTTTTACCACTTTATTATTAATATTATTATTATTATTATTTTTAAAAAAAAATAAAAAATTATGAACATCGTTTAAAACATGTCTTTGGATTACGTCACATGAAATGCACCCGTAATCCGGAACACATTTTTATTCAATGTTTTAGGATTTAGATTTGGGTCGCATGAAATGCGCATCTGAGTTTAAGAAGGTAAAATTAATTAAATCGCGCCTAAAGAGTCTAGCGCGTCATTATCTTTGGGGAAGGAAGTGAAATTCACTAAACAATCCATCCCAAATTCTAAGTAATTTTTTTTAAATAATTAAATAAATAAATGAGATTGGAGAATCCTGTAAATTTGTATTATTTACATCTATTTATTTTTAGCGAAATCCTTCCTTATTTTAAGAATATCCTTTAATGACTACCTTTTTATTATTACTAGGTTTGTCTATAAATATAAAATCAATATCTACATTCTTGAAAATAACATATTAAATAGAAGAGAAAAACAAATATTAACAGAAAGTAATAAAAATTATAATCATAAATACAACATGGAATTATCGAAAAATAAAATAAAAAAATAAAAAAAAAACTAATTATCCCATAGTTGGATTAAAATTTAAATTGTTAGTAAGACTTAAGCTTATTGAAACTAATTATTTACAAATACTGAAAATTGAAAGAAAGAAAAAAAACTTGATTACTAAACCATATTTCTAAAAAATTTAAACAATTTAACCTTAACTAACTTTGTTTTAATTCACATCATGTCCTAATACTTGTTCGCAAACTAATTCATGTTTTAACTGAAATTGACTACATGATTCCGATTAACTTATCGTTGACGAAAAACCTTATGAATAAGGAACTTAGTTAATTTTTGCCAAACTGATTCAATAACGCCATTTTTTACGTTATTTCTTCTATTCTTTTGTTATTAAACAGTTTTAATTAATAATCAGGCTTAAATATATTTCCTAATAATCTGGTTAAGGCGTTATTTAATATGTCGCTATAATATGCCTAGTTATGCCAAATGACAGTGATTTACAGAATAATAATACTTGAATAACCTAAATACAATACAAAAAATTAAATTAAACTAAATTAAAAATTTAACACTCCATTCTTCATTTCAGCTTACAAAATGCCAAAATTACAGTTGTGTACCTGATATTGTCAATATAAGAAGAAAAAAGTCAGCAATGTAATACGTAACACATCAACAGCAACAATAACCAGCAATAACCAGTCAACGAAAATCCCAGTGACAGCTTTGAAAATTTCAAAATAAAATCCAGGAATGCCGAAAATAACGGACAGAAACCAAGGGAAATTTTCAGATTTTTGAAAGGCTAGTTAATCTTCAACCCTTAATTTCTACACCTGTATACCAGAATATTTATCAGGTGTGTACTACTTTCTCTTCTAATTTTCAACTTTTTTTTTTTATTTTTCTTTGTATGTTTTTCTTTTCTTGAGAGTTTCAATGTTTTTTTCGGAATAAATGTTCAGCTCCTTTTTTTTTCTCTAATCTCTCTTTTTTTCTCCCTCTCCTCTCTGATTTTTCAGACCTCTATATATAATCCCCACCCTTTAATCAATTAAAATCAATCCCTTTCTCTACCAAACCCATTATCTTCCCACTCATCCCCATTACATTAAATAAATATATCACACCACCCCATTATATTTTGTCCCCCATGCTTCATTTAAAATAATGCAAGATTCCCCTTTAAATTAAATCTTGTCCCCCCTTTATATTAAATAATCATATCACAACCCACCCCATTTCATTTTGTCCCCCATGCTTCAAATAAACAATTACAAAATGTACAATTCCTAAACTACCCCTTCCGACCTTACTGAAATTACCAAACTACCCCTGAACGTATTACAAATTTACCAAACTACCCATCAACTATAACACATCAATTAATCAAACTTAACCAAAATATAGACAATATGATCAATTTCTAACAATGTTCAAACAACAATATGAACACGGATGAACATCATAACAACAATATCACATGAACATGATTTTAACAATATTTCAACAACAAATCACATGAACACAAATTGAACAACCAAGAACAACTAAAATTTGATTGAAAAATATTTTTGGCAACAACAAACCTATTTTTCGGATTTAAACAACAACAACAATCAAACAAGTATATTTAGATTCTTAAATTCAATAATATTGAACTTAAAATCAACTCTAACAACATTATAACAAACAATTCTTATATTAAACTTTAAACAAGATTATGAGACTAATTCAAGAAATAATCACAAATGGTAAACAAGAAATCAAACTATACACATTTCGGATTCAAAATCAAACAAACATAATATGAACATGAATTAAATCTAAAAATAAAAACGACGGATTCAAATGACTAAAAACCAACATACTTCCCTTATTGCAACTAAATTCTTTTAGGCAAATGACAAAACAAAACTAAAAAGAAACAATTATAAATTTAAACTTGAACTTTAACAATATTAACAATTTCCGGAAAATACATCAAATACATAAAACAAATTGAGGAAACAATTAATTAAACTTCAATTTGTATCTAACTAACATTAAACTAACAACATTTACCTAAACAATAAAACAAACATGAAATAAACATGAAAAATTCACCAAATAATGAACAAACTAGAAAATTATTTCAACGAAGAACAAACCAAACAAGAATTGAATCATTTATCGATTTTGGATCCGAAAAATACCAAACAAAAATATGGACGATAAATGAGATTCAAAAACCAACTAACCGGAAATGAAACCACGAACAACGACCAACCAACGACGAACTCGGACAGTGATCGACGACATCGACCAAAACTACTCCATGTACGCGAACTCGACTGGACTGAAACAGTAGCATCCGCTACTGCTGGACATCGGCGCTTGAACTGAATGATGAAGACGAAACAGAAGCAGCTGATGATGAAGAGAAATGGACGCAGCGCAGCTTAATGAAGAAGCCATAGCCATCGAGGTTCGCGAGCTCGACTGGACTAAAGCAGTAGCATCCGCTACTGCTGGACATCGGAGCTTGAAATGGACGCAGCAGCAGCTCGGACGCGAGGAGGAGCAGCGGCGACGGTGTGGTTTGGACGACGAAGCAGTGGCTATGGCTGTTCGAGCTGAAGAAGACGAAGTGAGGCAGCATCAACTCGGTTGTTCGAGCTTGGTCGTTAATGGCGGACGTCTGGCATGGTCGTTCATGGTGAAGCAACAACGAGAAACAGACGATGTGAGGCAGCAGCTAGGAGGACGCTGAAGCAGAAGCAGTGGGCAGTCCATGGTCGAGCTTGAGCTCGTCAATGGAGAAACAACGCTGGGGCGATGGACTATCGTGGTGGTTGTGTCGTTTGGTTGTGTATGTGTGTGTGAGTGTGACGACGTGAGGGGGTGTTCGTAGGGGAGGGTGGTCGACGTTGCAGGCTGGGGTTTGTGTGGACGAAGAAGAAAGTAAAGGGAAGCCATGGGAGGTGTCTTTGAGTTTGGGGAAGAAGAAGCCAAAATGGGGGGGGCGGATGCTTTAGGCATTTTTTAGGGTTTTCTTACTATTTTTTTTTTGTTTTTCTTTGTTTTATTTTTTGAAATGCAAGATAATAGTGTATTGGGTTATGGACCGGGTTGACCCAGTTCGAAATGGACTGGGTCGTAGGGAAGATTGGGCCATTTTGTTTTTGGGCTTGTGGCTTGAAATTGAAGAAGAGGCCCAATTCCGACTTTCTTTATATTTTCGCTCTCTTTTCTTCTTTTATTTTTCTAAAACTAAATTATAAAAATACTTAAACTATTATTAAGAACTAAATTAAGTTATAAAAGCGCAAATTAACTCCCAATAATAATTAACGCACAATTAAGTATTAATTAAGCATAAAATTGTATATTTGGACATTAAATGCTAAAAATGCAAACGATGCCTATTTTTGTAAATTTTTTATCTTTGTAAAACAAATTTAATTATTATCAATTGTAGAATTAAATCCTACATGCAAAATGCGACATATTTTTGTATTTTTTATTAATTTAACAAATAAACACGCACACACAAATACAAATAATTATTCAAAATATCACAAAATTGCATACCAAAGAAAAATCATTTTATTTTTGAATTTTTTGGGAGTAATTCTCATATAGGGCAAAAATCACGTGCTTACACGGCCGACGAGTAGGGGTTGTGGTTATGCAAAGAGCTTAAGAAAGAATGAGAGAGTGTAATGGCGGAGTGAAAGAGAGAAAATGAGAGTTTGGGGGGTAGTCTATTAGGTTAAATTAGGAAAGGGGGATCTGGATCGTTGATTAGAATTGATCAATGGTCCAGATTGGGCCAGGGATTGGGTCGGGTAATTTAGGAATTGGGCTTTGGGATATTGGCTGATTTAATTAGGCTTGGGGCTAGTTTAATTTAGGCTAGAATTGAAATCTAATAGGTTATTGGTTAAATACCCAATTAAATTAAATAAAACAATTTATAAAAATAGCTGATAATTGTACAAAATAAATTGCATGCATAGAAAGTAGTTAAAATGATTGTTTAGTATTTAAAAATACAATTGATTAATTTCTGGTCAAAAATAGTATAAAATCATATGATTGGGCTATAATTGCAAAGTTATTGTAACTATAGCCAAAAGATGCCAATTTGGCTAATTATGAAATAATTTGGTTTAAATAGGACCATAAATAATAAATTAAATCAAGAGATGCTTTTTGAAATCATTTGTCTTTCCCTACTCCAACCAGCTTGTCACAGTAAGTTCTCAAATGGACACTTGGATCCCCTGTAAAATCAAATATTTCAAACTTCGGAGGTTTGTACCCCTCGGGCAGTTCGACATCGGGCTGTATGCAAAGATCTTCATTGTTCAGCCTTTCAATTCCCTCACTTCCTTCAACGCCTTGAATTCGGCTAGTCAATTTCTTGAGTTCTTCAGCCAGGTTCCTGATGAGAAAATCTTTGTCATCAGACTCGGGTATGCTTGAGATGAGTTGGGTGGAGTGTGGCATAGTCTCCACATAAATGAGGGTGTTATGGTGGGTGTGGAAGTGGTCATTTGTGGAGTTTTGGAGTTCTGGGATGAGCAGCAGGGTGTTGTTTGAGGTATGGCAGGTGTTGCAGTGAGGAGCGGGATGGTTTGGTTGCTTTGAGATATTTTGTGGAGGTGTAGGGTTCTGAGCATTTGGGAAATTGATATCTGGAGTGGTGAGGGAAAATGACAGATTTGACAGATTTCGAACCTGATCAAGTTCTTCCTGGAATTTCAATAGCTTTTGTTCGAGTTGGGATGCATTTTCTTTGGAAACCTGAGTACTGTGACCATGAGTGACCTCTACCCGTTCAGTTGAGTTCTCTTTTCTGACATTATTCAAATCTTCCATCTTCCTTTTGTTCTTGTTTTTGACAGGAATAAGAGGAGGAGTGGGTGGAGGGTCCCGGGATCTCGTGGAATAAGATGATGTTGCCAGAGTGCACGAACTAACCTTTGGGGAGGGGAATAATAAACAAAAAGTAAAAAACAAAAAGGTAACAAGTTAGTGAGGATTATAAAAAGTATTGCAATATTTAAACACATAGTGCATGAATGTAAAGTGTGTCCTAATTTGGGAACCTCGCTGTGCCCGAGGTAGGCCTAGCGACAAATTGATTTGGAGAACTTAGAATGCTAAATGCCTCATTTTATTGATAAAAAAATAGACGAATCCCAAATCGACACTAAATAAACAAGAAATAAAAGTTACTAATTGCCATTGGCCTTATTACATTCATAAAGCGAAAAAAAAAATTCCTATCTATTTGGTCCCAGAAGGACCTTCCTCAGGTTGAATGCTCTCGCTAATCAAATCCTCCAGCTCGCGTAGGTTCACCAGTAGAAATGCCTTTGACATGTGTTCTCCTTCGTTTCCTTCAGCGTTCTGGCAGTCGGTGACTCTCTTCCTCACTTTCCCTTCCAATTCCAGCAGATTGTACTCCAGATATTCCAACTTTCACTACCTTTGGCGGACCTCTCTTTCCACTTGTTGATTTGGTCATTTGATGGAAGACTCCTCCACTAGTCTAGCAAGCTTGGGGGCATGCTAATCATACCAAAATTCAACTATAAGCAAGAATAAGGAAATCAATGACAAGTGCACGGCATCACCTTTTGTGCTTTTACTCTCGTTCTTACCATAAGAATCAATATATTCGGCACGGCATCACCCTTCGTTCTTTTACCTCACAAAATCGTGGCACGGCATTATCCTTCGTGCATTATCACTCATATCATGGCACAGCATCACCCTACGTGCTTTTACATTTACAATATCGGCACGGCTTCAACCTTCGTGCATTAACACTCACTCATAAATATCACGCACGGCATCACCCTTCGTGCTTTTACACTCTTCCTTACCCACGCAAGAATCACAAGGCAATTCGGGCAAGGGAACAATAGTATAACAATAATATCCTGGCAAGGGAAACAATATCATCAGCAATAACATTTTGGCAAGGGAAATAATATCAAAAGTAATAACATCCCAGCAAGGGAGACAATATCATAAACCTCTTCTCTTTCCCACAATTACTTCACAACTCAATTCTCAACATAAGCCAACGCTCTACGATGTTCAATTACCAATAATGCTTCCATAAGCCTTGTTCAACATTAGAAATCATCATATTAAGCATGGACAATACAAAACGGAGTCACATCAATCATAGTATAAGACTCATGGGCATGCTTGACACCGACGTATAGATACACATCACCACACCTATACATCTTACTCAACAATTAACACATAGCAAATAAGACCAAGACTCATATTCCCTCAAGCTAAGGTTAGACCAAACACTTATCTCAATGCCACGAATACAATCAAGCCTCAACTACCGTTTTACCTCTTGATTCCACCACCGAACCGTTTGTATCTAGCCACAATTTACTTAACGATATAAATAAATGCTAAATGAGTCAATTCTAATGCATGAAAATAGGTTTTCCAATGATTTCCCCAAAAAAGTCAAAAATCGACCCCGGGCCCACATGGTCAAAACTCGAGGTTCGAACCAAAACTCGATCACACATTCACCTACGAAATCAAATAGGTAATTTGTTTTGAAATTAGACCTCAAATTGAGGTCCAAATCCCCAAAATTTGAAAATCCTAAGTTCTACCCAAAAACACCCAACTTCCCCAAGAAAACCCTTGATTTTGAATTGAAATCATGTGAAAAGATGTTATAGATTGAACAAAATGAGTTAGAAATGACTTACAATGGATTTGGAGAAGAACTTTTCTTGGGAAAATCGCCCAAGAGAGCTTAGGGTTTGAGAGAGTTTGAAAAATGAAAAAATTTCGTCTAAGTTATAATTTGCACAAATATAGATATCGCATTTGCGATGCCAGGTTCGCAAATGCGAACTCGCAAATGCGGCCCAGGCTTCGCAAATGCGAAGGTAGGCCAGTCCTGCTTTCTTCACAAATACAAACTACTGTTCACAATTGCGGTCCCTGTTGAAATCGCATTTGAAACACTGAACTTCGCAAATGCGAAGGTCTCCCTGCCCAGCCCATCTTCACAATTGCGATAATTCTTTGCAATTGCGAGCTCGCAATTGCGAAGCTTGCAGACCTGCAACACACTAGCAGTTTTCCTAAGTCCAATTTCACTCTGCGACCTATCCAAAACTCACTCGACCCCTCGGGGCTCCAAACCAAACATGCACGCAAGTCCAAAAATATCTTACGAACTTGCTCATGCGATCAAATCATCAAAATAACATCAACAACTATGAATTAAACCTCAAATTCATGAAATCACTCAAGAACATCAAAATTCCCATTTTCTCAATTAAAGGTCCGATTTATACTAAATGAACTCCAAATCTTACCAAACTTCAGATATTCAACTTAATTATGATATAAGACCTGTACCGGGCTCCGGAACTAAAATACAGGCCCGATACCATCAATTTCAAACCTCTTTACATTTTCAAAAACTCTTAAAATTTCAGTTAAACAATTTCTTTCAAAAATTCATTTCTCGGGTTTAGGACCTCAAAATTCGATTCCGGATATATTTCCAAGTCCCATATTTTACTACGGACCCTACGAGACCGTCGGATCACGGGTCCGGGTCCGTTTATCAAGAATGTTGACCAAAGTCAACTTTAATCAATTTTAAAAGTCAATTTCCTTATTTTTCTTAGTTTTCACATAAAAGTTTTTCGAAAACGCGCCCGGACTGCGCATGCAAATCGAGGTGAGACAAAAAGTGATTTTTAAGACCTCGAAACACGGAATTTACTTTCAAAACGAGTGAAGACCTTTTGGGTTATCACACGTAGTTCAATGTAATATTGGAGTAGATAGAAGATCAATTTTTATCGTTATCAATAATCAAAAAGAATTTTTATGTGTTTAACCCATAAAAAATAATTAGAATTGCACGTAAAGAAGCTATTGAATATACAAGAGCACCTTCTCTAACATTAAAATAACGATGTTATTCTCTTTCTTTTCATATTCTCTTCATGTACACTTTTCTTTTTTAGAAAAATGGGGGTGCTACACTATTCTATATTTTCTACTGAAGTCTTAAAAAATTAACTTTATTTATCTCTTTTTAAAATTCAAATATTTAGTGCCTATTTAAGCTAGAGTAGCTACCTTTTCTTTATAGAAAAATTAGTGAATTTTATCACGTAATGCGCGATCAAAAGATATCATTAGATTTATGATTTAATTTCTTCTTATACCCAAATATTGAAAGTAACCACAAAAGTAATGTTGTAAAATCTAAATTTCTTTATTTTTCTTTCATATGATAAACTAAAAAAGCTTATAATTACAACTGATATGAATTTTGGTGAAACTTAAATTTTCGAAAATCAAACAAAAAGTCAAATATCACCTACATATTTTCCTCCTAATTTTATGCAAAATCCCCAAAAATCAGAATTTTCCTAGAAGACACTTATAAGTTATATCATTTTAGCCTATAAAGTGGAAGTGTTCTTTTTTAATATATAAACGATAAAGGTGCTTCAATGAAAAAATGGGAGAGGGGACAGTTGAAACTAAAAGAGAGAAAAAAAAACTAGTATCACACAAATTCATGTAAACAAAAAAGTATATCAAAGTGGTTTTTGCTTCCATGAAAAACTTCTACAATGCTTCTCACCCCCTGCTTCCTTCCTTTTTCGCTTGTTTCTTGGTCACGCCCAACTATGCCTTATTAAAAAGGATAACGGACGTTACAAATATAATCTGAGTATTTCGCCCAAAGTCGAACCCACAAGAAATTAACCTATCAATTACTCTTGTCAGACTCACTTAATTCTACGTAATCAACTTCCCAAACGTTTTGAATAACAATTGAGGATATTTTTACTAACTATGATGGACTGCAATTAAGTAAATAAAGACTAACTATGATTAAAATGTAAACAATTAAGAGAAGGATCTAAGGTTATAATTTCTCCTATTGATGGAATCCCTTCCGTTTATGTTTCACATAACTAATCACCTCTATCAATCATGAGCACTCTTATTACTGTAAATCTCTCCCGAGTAATCACGACAATTTACTAGACACACTCTCCTGAGTTACACTAGCTGGCTTTGTTTATTATAGCTCACTTTAGATTACACCCACAGCTCCGTTATCCCTAATCCTGCCTTTAAACCCTCGGTTATTGATCCCTCATATACTCTGTGAGTGGTGTTGTTCAACAATTACCTAAATATGCACTCTCTCCCGAGTTATGCATACTAAATAGGCACAGCTAATTGAGGATCCTATCAACTAACTACAACAAGAATGTAGTTGACACAAATAGAGATTAAACCAAGCAATCTATATTAACATAACAAGAAGTTCATCCTTCAATAGGGTCCATCAAAACCTTAGACTAAATATTTAGCTACTCATACTAGTGTTCATCATAACAATAGCCAAATTCATCACAAATGGTAAAATACAAAAGGAAGAAATGAAGAACTCTATGTTGAAGTCTCCTCCTTGCCTCTTGCTTCTTCTTCCTTGAACTCATCTATCCAGATCTTGATAATCCTGTTGTGGGCGAGCTGGACCTCTTTTAGGTTTTGTGGGATTGCCCCCGAACTTCCAAGTTTACCCCTGAAATTCATTTTTCCGTAGCTGGACTAGCGCGGTCGCGCTTGTGGGTGCGCTAAAGGCCGC
Source organism: Nicotiana tabacum (assembly GCF_000715075.1). Classification (NCBI taxonomy): domain Eukaryota; kingdom Viridiplantae; phylum Streptophyta; class Magnoliopsida; order Solanales; family Solanaceae; genus Nicotiana; species Nicotiana tabacum. The sequence continues at coordinate 44,069,213 of NC_134080.1, read as the reverse complement.
GCATATGGCCTACCATTCTGCCTCGAATTCCTAGGCTAGCACGGTCGCGCTAGAGGGCGCACTAGTTTGGGTTCTCATTTCAGCCCTTCTTTCTCTCTTCTTCCCACGTACTCAGCTCTGAGGGCTTCCCTTTGCTTCAATCTATCTCCAATTATAGTTCTAAGTCCTCATACACGTAACTCGCTCCTTCAAAACATGAAATTCACAATTAGAGCCAATTTACCATCATTTACCTATCCTACAACAGTCAAACCTAGTCAAGCTGGGGTATAAGCAGTCGTCAAATTACATAAATCTAGCCTATTATCAACACCCCACACTTAAATCATTGCTAGTCCTCGAGCAATCCATCACACTCTATAAAGGTCCCTTTGCTAAGTCTTTTCCCCTAACGTATCATACCAAGAACAAATTACCAAAGTTACACCTAGTAGTGAACAATCTTTGCCTCAGAAGTCGACTCTCACGTGTTGTGCAATATTCGTACTTACTCAAATTACTCTATAGATCAGTCAAGATTTACCTTTCCTTCGTGAATCGCATGTCCTCACATCACACAAGAGAGTAGTTCCGCAAATATTAATATTGAGAACAATTAGGAACTTAGATGAAGAAAATCCGCTCACTCTCAAAAAGAATATTCACATGCCACAAAGACGCACCATAGGCTTGCCCGTAGTGTACTACTCTACTAATCGAGCTCATTCAGTCGAAATCAGTTAGGACTTCACTTGGCTGTAATGTAGGCTAAGGGACGGGTAGGATATATTTGGATACAACGACTAACCTCCCTAAGCATTTTAATACAATTACATTAACCTTCAAAACCATATTTATGTCAACCAGACATTCCACCACATTTTTATTTATAACATCTCATTCCATTAGGTGCAATTGTATCAAATCACCACTTATCAACTATTACATTTACTCTTTAGTGGTGCTTATTCTTTTACTTTTCCAAACAATTGCACATTTTCTCTATTTCATCGGTTCCACTCAAAAATCAAACCACCACCCCACACTTTAGCTTTTGCATATTTCACTACCATTCAAGTGCTTACAGGAGGTAACGGGGTTCAAATTGATGTCCATTCAAACAATTGGGTAAGGTTTGCAATGTGGTTGCCAAAGAAACAGGCTTAAAGGCTCAACGGGGTTGACTACGATGTATTACATTTAGGTGGGTCTACTTTATATATCTGGCTCAACAAAGAAATGCCTATATCGCTTCTAAGACTGAATGAAGCTACTATTTCGCTTTGCAAACACACGGGACAAGTTCTAGGCATCAAATGTAAAGCATAGAATACAGTACAACTCACACACACTGGCATATGACTCACTCCAGATTGGCTTATCCAGACACTCTCTTTTGAGTATTCAAGTCAGTTACAAATACAATTTAAGGCACTTTAGCAAGAGTCAACCACTGAGCCTAAGCGTACACTCTAGTATCTACTGTGTTCAGGTGTATCAACGCCAAGGGTTTCTATTTCTATTTTAGCTCGTAGCCCATCAATACTAACTAAAAAAACTAAAATCAAAATAAACAAAAACTAACTACACCCGGTTCAAGATAAACCCTTGGAAAAGAACTGTGGCCCAAAGAAAAACCAAGGAGGAGTTATTACACTACCTAAAACAAAACAAGAAAAATACGAAATCTTTTTGGTATTTTCTTTAGACATACTTCCCTCAAGAATATTTTCTAAAAGATCCGTCATCAGGAAGAGTCCTCATATTCCTCTTTTTTTTAAAGTTAATTTACCTACCTTAAGCTTACCTAATGTACTATTACTCAAAACACCAAAAATAATCAAGAAGAAACGAAGGAACATTAATCAGTCAAATTATTACATATACATATATACATTCAAGTAACCCCCACCCCACACTCAAAATGAAGTCGTGTCCCCATGGCATACAAAATAACGAATAGTGAGGTAAAGGAATTTCCCTGAAGGATCACTCTTGGTTGGAGACAGTGTCTGGGTTCAAATTGCAAGCACGACCCAGCGCTCTCAACTAGCCCAATATTTTCTTCTTCGATTTCACCTGTCTGTCAGCCACCGCGTCAACACAGGTACCCAAGTCAGTGACTGAGGTACACAATCTAGCCACCTCCTGCTCCAAAGCTGTGAATCGTGTAACCCAAGCAGCTCCAGATGGTGTTGTAATCCCAGATTGTGTTGCAGCTGCCTCATTTTACTCATGGGCTTGTGGCTCGGCTTCCACCTCCTCCTGCTCAGCCTCCGCTTCCTCAGAGTTATTAGAATCATCACTAGCATTACCACCAGCTACCATCGACTCCATACCAGTAGTCACCTTGGCAGCTCGGAACTTGTGGTCTATTGGCACTCTCCTATCAACATCTAGATTTTCCGGCACCCGAGCCGCCCTGCAAAGTTTAGTAACCAACGAAGGGAAGAAGAACCCATACCTTTTGATTGGGCAACGAGTGAACATCTCCTCATGAATCACTCTAGCCACGTCAAAGTTGTGACCATTAATGAAGCACCAATTCAAGGCCGCTCGAGGTCCATTTACCTCCGTAGTGTTGGAGGATGGGATCAGACGATTGTTGATAATATACAACCAGCACTTCCCTTCAAAGGTTACCGCCGAGGAATGAAACTTCCGACCATACTTCATCCAGACTATCTCCTTTCCGGGTACATAATTGTTTCAAAGAACCTCGCCCACTGCGTGTGTGATCAGCTATATCCCTCATAATAGTCATCATAAGGATCCACAGGAGGGGCAGCTGGTACATCATCCGTATAGTCTCAAAAGAGTCATTCACCGCCTTTCGGCGCACAGTGACTATGCCATCGATATGCTCTTTCGCATTGGCGTAAAACTCTCTGACCACCATCACATTCCCCTTGCCCAGCTCGTCAATGAAAGTTTGTAACCCCCGCCTCACTAGCTCAGTATACATGTGGGGGCATCCTAACTGGATCGATCCTATATTGATGCCCCTTTCCGATATCGGCTCTTTAGGGGCCTTATTCGCAAAGCGGTCCTGAGCCTTGGTAGATACAAACCTGTTACTATCGAAGGGATGAGCAAGCGTTGACCCGCGCGCCCTGGACGATCCAGCTTGACTGTTAGAAGAGGTACCTGTGGTACAGTGTTTCCTAGGTGGAGCCATAATACCTGGAAAACGGAACATCATTAGCATAGCCCAAAATAAAATTGTGACGCAATGCGGTTACTCACAATGGGTCACAATTACACAATTACATTTACTGAGGCATTTACACAAACACCTTGTGGGCATTATACACTCACACCCCATTTCAAACATGTTACCACCCCAAAACAACCACAATGTTCCCAAAATCAGAAACTAATTCAAGTTAAAACTCCACCTACCTTACCACCCACAATCACTACAACATATGCTACAAATTCTACTAAGAAACGAAAAGAAACACAAAAAGAAAAGAAAACAAAATCTAAAAACATATATATAAAAAAATGGCACAAAGAGAACATACCTGTAGTGAGAATGGGTGGAGAATTGAAGAAGAGAAGTTAGAACGTGACTTGAAGTTTGGGGAAGGTGGGTTGGAAATCTGAAGAAGATGGGAGATGAAGAAGATGGAGTTTTGAGGGTCGTTTGTTTTTGTTAAGTGTTGGGAGGATTTGGGAATGACAAGGGATTCTAAAGGAAAACTACATACTAAAATAACAAAAGAAAGTAATAGCAACATAAAATAACATACTAAAAATGCATCAGTTACGCTGTACTAGCACATCTCTAGTGTGATACTAGCGCGGTCGTGCTAGTCCAGGCAGAAGACTAGGCGATATGTGCGGCCACATGTGCGATCTGCAGCGCAGTCGCGCTAGTATTTTAGAGCTGAGGTAGAACACTTGCTCATATGCGCGGCCTGTAGCGCGATGGGTAGCGCAGCCACGCTCTTGGGAACGATTTTTTCATATTTTTCACATGTTCTTTCTGCTTCCGACAGACTTGTCACTTGCCCAAGCTCCCCTGCATTGGTTAGTACTTTCCTAAACTCAAAATTACAACTACTACCATCAATAGTTTGCCTCTCATGCAGCGCCTGATTTAATATTGTGGCACGATGCAGACAAGCACATTTAAGGCTCGCTTGACCTCTGAGGTTCAGTCAGATGGATCTCTGATGCTTCCTTTGGTTCATTCATGCCTACATATAGTTTCAATCTCTGCCCATTGACTCTAAGAGTATGAGAGTCTTTCTCTGAGGCAATCTCTACAGCCCCTGAAGGGAATAGTTCGACCACTCAAAATGGGCCAGACCATCGTGCCTTGAGCTTACCCGGGAATAGCCTCAATCTTGAGTAATAGAGCAATACCATGTCCCTGGGGTTGAAATATCTCTCAATAATATTCTGGTCGTGCAACCTCTTCATCATTTCCTTGTACAACCTTGTGCTTTCAAAAGCCAGATATCGGAACTCGTCGAGCTCATGCAATTCTGTGATTCTTGTTGTGCCCGCAGCCTCAATGTCTAGATTCAGCTATTGTAGTGCCTACCAAGTTCGATGTTCAAGTTCCACTGGCAAGTGACAGGCCTTCCCGAACACCAACTTATATGGTTACATACCAATCGGTGTTTTAAAAGCAGTTATATAGGCCCAGAGTGCATCATCTAGCCTTTTCGCCCAATCAGTTCTTGTGGCATTTACAGTCTGGTCAATACACTCTTTATCTCTATATTAGACACTTCGACCTGTCCACTAGTCTGAGGATGATATGGTGTTGCCACCTTGTGGCGCACATCGTACTTTGCCAGCAACTTCTCGAAAGCTCGATTACAAAAGTGAGTATCTCCATCACTGATAATATCTCTTGGGGTCCCAAAACGGGTGAATATGTTCTTCTTCAAAAACCCCACCACCACTCTTTCATCATTAGTGGGGAGTGCTGCAGCTTCCACCCACTTGGACACATATCTACAGCAACAAGTATGTACTTATTGCCAAAGGAGCTGACAAATGGTCCTATGAAATCAATCCCCCAAACATCGAACACTTCAACCTCTTGAATTGGGTTCATGGGCATCTCACGGCGACGGGAGATGTTCCCGGTTTTTTGACATTCATTACAGCCCTTCACCCATTGATAATCATCCTTGAATATTGTTGGCCAATAGAACCCGGCCTCTAGCACTTTCGCGGTCGTCCTAACTCCTCCAAAATGCCCTTCATAAGCCGATGTGTGACACACCTACAAAATCGAAGATTGGTCTATCCTGGGGACACACCTCCAGATCATATTGTCAACACATATTCGAAAAAGATAAGGTTCATCCCAATAATACATATGGCAGTCATGATAAAACTTTTTCTTTTGTACAAAGGAAAGGTCATAAGGCAATATAACGCTTGCCAGGTAATTTGCAAAGTCGCATACCATGGCACTTCCTCAAGGCTTGTAGCGAGAAGCTGCTCATTTGGAAAGGTTTCCAGAATATCCTCAACCTCGACTGAGTTTTCAGCTCTTTCAAGTCGTGATAGATGATCACCGACCTGGTTTTCTGTGCCCTTACTGTCATGAATTTCGAGATCGAACTCTTGAAGTAAAAGCACCCAACAAATCAGGCGCGGTTTAGACTCCTTCTTCTCAATCAAGTACCTGAGAGCTGCATGATCAGTATATACAATTACCTTAGAGCCAATCAGGTATGATCTGAACTTGTCGAATGCAAACACCACAGCCAGCATCTCCTTTTCAGTCACAGTGTAGTTCAGTTGGCTCCACTCAGTGTTCTACTGACATAGTAGATCGGGTGTATTAGATTTTCTTTTCGCTGCCCCAGCACTGCCCCACTGCATAGTCACTAGCGTCACACATAAGTTCGAATGGTTGCTCCTAGTCGGGGGCAATAATGATGGGTGCTGTGACTAGCCTCTTTTTTAACTCCTCGAATGCTACCTTGTAATCATCAGAAAACAAGAAGGGATGATCTTTTTCTAACAACTTATAAAGAGGGTTGGCAATTTTTTAAAAGTCTCTTATGAATCTCCGGTAGAAACCAGCATGCCCGAGGAAGCTCCTGATTGCCTTGACTAAAGTGGGAGGAGGGATCTTTGCTATCACGTCAACTTTGGCACGATCCACCTCGATTCCTTTACTTGATACCTGGTGTCCCAAGATTATTCCCTCTTGTACCATGAAATGACACTTCTCCCAATTAAGAACCAGGTTAGTCTCAATACATCGTTTCAGTACACGGGTCAGATTTATAAGGCAATCTTCGAATGAGTTTCCCACCACTAAGAAATCATCCATGAATACCTCCATTATTTCTTCTACCATGTCAGTGAATATATCCATCATGCACTTTTGGAATGTGGCGCATGCATTGCATAAGCCAAAGGGCATCCTCCGAAAAGCATAAATGTCATATGGGCAAGTGAAGGAGGTCTTCTCTCTGTCTTCTGGTGCAATGGAGATTTGATTGTACCCTGATTACCCATCCAAAAAACAGAAGTGAGACCTCCCTGCCAATCTATCTAGCATATGATCAATAAAGGGAAGTGGGAAGTGGTCTTTTCGGTTGGCTAGATTTAATTTTCTGTAGTCCATGCAAATTTTCCATCCTGTGACGGTTCTTGTAGAGATCAGCTCATTGTTATTGTTTTTTACCACCGTCATGCCACCTTTTTTAGGCACACATTGCACCGGGCTAACCCAATGCTGTCAGAGATTGGAAAAATGATTCCTGCATCCAACCACTTTATCACTTCTTTCTTCACCACTTCCTTCATATTGGGGTTCAGCCTTCTTTCGTGTTCCCTGGAAGGTTTGAGTCCCTCTTCCAGCAAAATTTTATGCATACAATAGGCTGGGTTGATCCCCTTAATGTCTACCATGGTCCACCCAATGGCAGTATTACACTTCTTAAGCACCTACAAAAGTTGTTGTGCTTGCACATCTAACAAACTAGATGAGATAATAACAGGTAGTGTAGAGTTAGGTCCTAGGAACTCATACCTGAGATGGGTGGCAGTGGCTTCAGTTCCAACTTTGGTGGTTCTTCTATGGATGGCTTGGTTGGAGAAGTTTCTCTATTTTCTAAATGTAGGGGCTCGAATGCAAGAATTCTATCCCAAAACCCTCTGCCCTCTAAAGCCAACACCCATTCTGCCAGTTCTTCCCCATCAGCTTCTACGATTACATCCACGCAGCAAGGGGGTCCTCAATAGTTAGCGTCTCATCATCAGCTTCTACGATTACATCCACGGCATCAATAAGAGAACAATTGGCGAATTCGCTTGGTTGCCTCATAGATTTCTGCACATTGAATATTATCTCCTCATCGTTCAACCTCATCTTTAGCTCTCCAGTCTCACAATCAATGAGAGCTCTCCCAGTGGCCAAGAACGGCCTTCCCAAAATTATGGAAATTTCTTCATCCACCTTGCAATCTAGAATCACAAAATCTGCAGGGAACACAAATTTCCCTACCTGGATCAACACATCATCTAAGATACCAAAGGGTCTTTTCACGGTCCTGTCAGCCAGTTGCAACAACATTGAAGTAGGTCTAGCTCTTCCAATCTCCAACCTCTTATAGATCGCCAGAGGCATAAGATTTATGCTAGCCCCCAAATCACAAAGTACTTTGGTGAAAGCAAAGTTGCCAATAGTGCAGGGAATTGTGAAACTCCTTGGGTCAGACAGCTTCTCAGCAATTGGTTTAGTCACCACTGCACTGCATGTCTGAGTAAGAGTTACCGTGGCCAAGTCTTGGAAATCAAATTTTTGGGACATCAAGTCTTTCATCATTTTTGCATAACCAGGCATCTTCTTCAAAGCATCAATCAATGGAATGTTTACCTGGATTTGTTTCAGCATCTCCAAGAATTTCTTGTATTACTCCTCTTTTTGATATTTAGCCAGCCTCTGTGGGAATGGTGCGGGGGGGTCTCTTTTTCCCAATGATGTGGGTATTTTCTTTGTCAACTGCAACCTCAACTACCGGTTCCTGGGCTGTCTCAGCTTCTTTCTCAGCCTCAGTCTGGGTGTTATGTACTTCCTGGGCAGGCTGCACTATCACCTCTGTCAGTCTCGTTGACTCATCTAGCTCAATGAGCACTGGTACAAGTGTCTCAGCCTGTTTGCTTTCTCGAATCCTCTCTTTCTCCAAGTCTAAGTCTCTGCCATTACGTAGACTCACTGCCATCAGCTGTTTCGGGCCTTGATCTTTTGAATTTATCTAAGTGTCTGCAGGTAGTGTCCCATGAGGACGACTATTCAAAGACATCGAAATCTGGCCCATTTGCACTTCAATATTCTTAATAGCTGACTCATGTGCATCTACTCTTTTATTGATTTTTGCATTTGACCCAATAACCTGCTGCATCATTTCCTCGAGTCTAGCAAACCCATCTCCCTGCCTTCCACCATGCTGCTGTTGCAGCTGAGGAGGATGATATCTTTGCTGCTGATTTTGATTATTATATCCCTGTGGCCTTTTGTAAGGCGTCATATTATTGAGATGTCTCATACCTCCCATGTTTCCATTATTGAGTTGCGGTTGGACTGGCCTGTACGGAAGATTTTGTTGGCCCCAATTTTGACCACCTTGTCTCTGGCCTCCATAATTAGACACATAATTCATGTCCTCATGATAGTGATGATGATCACTTTCTACATTCCACTGGTTACCAATTGGTTGACTAATGCAAGATGTGCATAAGCCCCCATTGGTAGTATCTTCCACTCTTTTGGTGAGTATGCTCATCTGTGTCATTAACGTGGCCATGTTTTCAGCAAGAGTGTTAGATGGATATAAGGGTACTGAGTGAACTACTGGAGTGATAGGTGTATTCCTGGTTGTCCACCCCGAATTTTGTGCCATCTTGTCAAGCAGACTCTGGCTTTCTCTCCATGTTTTGTACAAAAATGCTCCACCAACTGAAGTATCAACATTACCTTTCATACCGTCTGCAAAACCCATGTAAAATTGTTGCTTTAACATCTGATCTGGAATACCGTGGTGCGGACATATAACCAACATTCCTTTGGATCGTTCCCATGTCTCTTGTAGTGTCTCCATTGGTCTCTGTTTGAAACTCAAAATTTCATCAATTTGTTGAGCAGTCTTATTGGGTGGGTGAAACTTGTTCACAAATTGCTTGACTAACTCCTCCCAAGTTATTATGGAATTAATGGGGAGTGAGTTAAGCTAGGTCTAGGCAGCTCCTATCACTGAGAATGGAAACAATAACAGCTTGATGGCTTCCTGAGTTACGTTGGGCTGCCTTTGAGTTTTGCAGATTAACAGGAAATTCTTCAAGTGTTGTTGAGGGTATTCGATTTGTGACCCCGAAAATAGTCCTTTGTTTTGCAGCAGGTGCAGCATGTTGTTTGTGATTTAAAACGAGTCAGCCTGTATCTGCGAGACTAAAATCTCTGTGGTCAAGTTGTCTGTTGTGGGTTGTGCCTAGTCATATAGCACAGCCTCTGGCACAAGAGGTGCTACTGGCGCTAATGGCGCAGCTGGGTCTACTTCGTGATCCCCCATGTCTGGTTCGAATTGTTTAGTTGTTTGTTTTCCGGTTGGCCTGATTCAAGGCCTTGAAAACTTTCTCGGGATCTGATAATGCTTTAAATATTTCACTAGTTCTCGATGAGTTTCTAGGAATGCACCTGCATAACCAAGTCAACAAACGTTAAAATTTCAATGTATAGATTGGATATAGAGAGGCTGACCACACTAAGAATTTTTGTACTTCTTTCAATTGCAATTGATAACACCATTAAGTCCCGGCCAACGGCGCCAAAATTTGGTCACGCCCAACTATGCCTTATTAAAAAGAACAACGGACGTTGCAAATATAATCTGAGTATTTCGCTCACAGTCGAACCCACAAGGAATTAACCTATCAATTACTCTTGTCAGACTCACTTAATTCTACGTAATCAACTTCCCAAACATTTTGAATAACAATTGAGGATATTTTTACTAACTATGATGGACTACAATTAAGTAAATAAAAACTAACTATGATTAAATTGTAAACAATTAAGAGAAGGATCTAAGGTTATGATTTCTCTTATTGATGGAATCCCTTCCGGTTATATTTCACATAGATTCGTATAATCGCCTCTATCAATCATGAGCACTCTTATTACCGTAAATCTCTCCCGAGTAATCACGACAATTTACTAGACACACTCTCCCGAGTTACACTAGCTGGCTTTGTTTATTACAGCTCACTTTAGATTGCACCTACGGCTTCGTTATCCCTAATTCCGCCTTTAAACCCTCGATTATTGATCCCTCATATACTCTGGGAGTGGTGTTGTTCAACAATTACCTAAATATGCACTCTCTCCCGAGTTATGCATACTAAATAGGCACAACTAATTGAGGATCCTATCAATTAACTACAACAAGAACGTAATTGACACAAATAGAGATTAAACCAAGCAATCTATATTAACATAACAAGAAGTTCATCCTTCAATAGGGTCCATCAAAACCTTAGACTAAATATTTAGCTACTCATACTAGTGTTCATCATAACAATAGCCAAATTCATCACAAATGGTAAAATACAAAAGGAAGAAATGAAAAACTCTATGTTGAAGTCTCTTCCTTGCCTCTTGCTTCTTCTTCCTTGAACTCAGCTATCTAGATCTTGATAATCCTCTTGTGGGCGAGCTGGACCTCTTTTAGGTTTTGTGGGATTGCCCCCGAACTTCCAAGTTTACCCCTGAAATTCATTTTTCCGGAGCTGGACTAGCGCAGTCGCACTAGTGGGCGCGCTAAAGGCCGCGCATATGGCCTACCATTCTGCCTCGAATTCCTGGGCTAGCACGGGCGCGCTAGTCTGGGTTCTCATTTCAGCCCTTCTTTTTCTCTTCTTCCCACGTACTCAGCTCCAAGGGCTTCCCTTGCTTCAATCTAGCTCCAATTACATTTTTAAGTCCTCATACGCGTAACTCGCTTCTGCAAAACATGAAATTCACAATTAGAGCCAATTTACCATCATTTAACTATCCTACAACAGTCAAATCTAGTCAAGCTGGGGCATAAGCAGTCGCCAAATTACATAAATCTAGCTTATTATCACTTCTCCCCGTGATATCCCTGAAATTTAAACCCATAACAGAAGTTGCCCGACTCCTTTTGCCACTGGTCAAGGAAGAGCTATTTATATATCTATACTATAAATCTATTTATGCTAAACTTTACTGCACAATGTGTGGATATGATGTCTGCTTATATAGTGGTTTTCATAATATAATGGTCAAGATTCCATTCAAATTATGTAATTAAGGAATGCATCTATAAATGTGTAACCGAAAGAATGTGGAGGAATCCATGATCATGTAAAGTTGTAACCGAAAGAATAATCAATTTTATAACTGAAACTTTTTGTTAAGTCTTTAACATCAGAATGAAAAATGAATAGAAGATCGGAAAAACAAGAAATAATTGTGAAAATCTAAGAAAAAAGATAAATAAGAATGGTGGCTTAGAGGCATGCCACGTAAGCTTCTCAATTGCCCACATTTATATTTATATATAGTTACAAGTTTAATTTTGTTATGAACAACAAAGTAACCGAAAATACTATAAGATTATTCAACTGAACCTACAAGCTTTTCCCCATTAGTCGAAGCGCATAGACGGAGTTAATAACAATAACACTAATACTTCCTCCGGTCACTTTTACTTGATACGTTTTGACTTTTCATGTCCCTTAAACAATAATAAATAAAGTACATAATTTACCATGTTACGCATGTTAATTGATGCATATTTTATTAAATTTAAGAAAATGATTTGAAATGATAATAAATACTGTGAGTAAAATATGAAAAAATTTGTTATCTACTCTTAATATGCATAAAGTTTCAAATAAAAATGAACATCTATTTTTAATATATATGCCAAATAAAAATAACCGGAGGGAGTACATTAATTAAAAGTTTGTGCGGCTTGAAAATGAATTTGTGGGGCTTGAAGTTTCTATGATTAGGTTGATCCAAGAAAAATATTTTTATAAAGGAAAAAGGAAAAGTAGAGATTAGAAATGGATTATCCCAAGAAATGGTGAGTCATCTCCACGTGATTGAAAGGTAAACCAAATCCTTAACCACTTTTTTATAGGGGATACGTGGTCGTTTGATACTTTCCCAAGTTTCTGTTGGACCCTTCAACTTCCCCTCCCTTTCAAAACTCTCTCATCATCTAATTTATTACTCGCTCCCGTCCACAATATGATCATTTTATATTTTTATTTTTGTTTAAAATAAGTATTTATTTATATAATTAATAAGAAATTAATTTTATTTTTTCAAAATTCACCCTTATTTACATATTCCGATATGTCAAGTTAATAATTAATTAAGGTTAATTTAGTGAATTTTTTTTTTCTAAAAATTTATATTTCCTTAATGAGTACTATGTCAAAGGTAAAATGTTCACCTACCGGAGGGAGTAATAAATTATATGAGCGTTTTTAAGAGTTTCGCAAGTCCTTTCGTATTTTCCCTTTTCAAAAAATGATTAGACTTTTATATGAAATGATAAGATTAAATAGTTTTAAATATAATAACTATGGCATTATTTTTTAAATAAATTTAAAAAGAAAAATATATCATATAAAATAAGATTGGAAGACGATAGATAGTAAGATGTATACTTTTCGTCTTTTGATTAAACCTTTTACGTAATTATTTATAAATTTCATCATTCTTTATGTAGGATGTTTTATTACTATTGAAAAAGACCGTTAATTTCAAATACTTTTTCCAATTTCAATTTCAATTTCAGATATGATCAAAACGCCTAATTACAAATAGAGTTGGATGCATACCTAACCTCCACGGATAATTGAGAAAGGCAAAAAAAAAAAGAAAAAAAAAATTAATGAAAGAATGCATATTGAAGCTAATATCTTGTTTTAACAAATTTATTTATGTAGGTGAGTAGGTCGTTGAGAAATCATGTAAAGAAAAGATTTTAATAAATGTCTATTGGAGTTGAAGCAAATTAAAGGAATACTATTACTCTTGCATCCGGAATCTAGGGAAATGAAAGGTTAAAAATCAAACTCGAAATTTTCATATTTAATTGGAATTGTCCAAACGCCTACCCCTACATGAAATAGTTAAAGAAATCTCCCTTTAAATTATTTTTATTTTTATCTTAGTGTACAAGTAAATGATTTTCACTAGTTTCTAGATAATGACTTCCCCCCTATAAATGCAAAACGAGGAGAGACATGAGAGAGAAGTTAGGACAAAGATCTAATCAAATCTTATCTTAAGAAGATAATGAGTAATGGGACCCACAACGGCCAAAACTGAAGCTTTAGACTTTTTTACATTGTTAGGATTTGGATAAGCCTATTATGGCTAGCTGGTCCTTTCTCAGTCTCACCACCACATCAATATTTGTACTGCCATTTCCTGTTTCCTTTTTTAAAGCAAACGAGTTAAAGATTGAACTGTCGCGAGAAAATTGTTAAAATAGTACTATCTTGACTGGTCATTCAAAAATAGTCAGTATTTGTCAACTCATTGAAAAATAGTTACTATTTTACTGCAATAAAGACTGGTCCAGCAGAATATACTGGAGTTCGGTGCACCTGTGTATGAACTTCCAACATATTATGCAAGATCGGTATATTTTGCAAGCTCCAGTATATTATGCTGGACAGGTATATTATACTGAAACTCCAGTATATTAGACTGGAGTTTTAGTATAATATACTCCAGTATATTATGCTGGAGTATTTTTCCGAATTTTGAACAGTGTTTTCGTTCAGATTTATCTTTACATGAAAAGTAACTAAATTTCGATTACTTTTAAAACTGTGGCTATTTTTAAATGACACTTGTAAATCTGACTATTTTTGAATTTCATTACTCACATATTATTCTTGGAAAAGATGAATTATTTAATGAGAATTAATACAAAAAAAAAAACAAGAAAAACAAAATCGTTTTCTAATAACAATATCAACTAAAAATTGTGTTTTTTAACATGTCCAATTTACCTAACTATTAATTTTGCCCTCCATTACATTTTTGGTCCATTCGTGCCTTTGTAGTTAACAAATCATCTTGCATGTGTACTTGTCACCGTCGTGAAATGTATGAACTCTACGTGTTCAAAAAATAGTACTCTCTTCCGGTTTATAATAAGTAATTTTTTTAACTTTTTATTTTGGTTCAAAATAAATAACCTTTTACATAATCAAAAAGGAAATAACTTTATTTTTTCAAAATTTATCTTATTTACATATTCCAATGTGTCAAGTTAACAATATACAAATTTAATTATGGGTAATTTAATAAAAATATCTATTTTTTTCTCGATGAGTTAATATTTTCTTAAGGGGTATACCAAAGGCCAAAGATCACTTATTATGACCGAAAGAAGTATTAGTACTTGTTATGCCCTTCAAATTTTGGATATGATTTAAAAATTACTCTCATGTTAAAATATCATTAAAGGTCAAGGAAAAAAAATAAAGCCATTTCTGATGAGTTAATAAGATTAGACTAAACATTTAAGGGAAAATTACGTATCAAACATATACATTATATTTATCATTCGAAATTATACTTTCAGCAAATTTATTATTCGTATCTATATTTGAATTTTATAGCAAATTCATGAAACAAGATATTAATTATTTTAAACTGAAATAAGAGAGCAACAAGCTCTCCTGGTTCAGTTAGTTAGAGCGCACATTTAGTTAGCGGAGGTCTTGAGTTTGACTCTTAATAAAAATATTTTATTTTATTTTATTCTGAATTTCGCCTTGATTATATTCGAACAATAGTTAAGAATGATAATTAGGCAAATTATAGTTATTAGGTTCTAAACTATAGTGATAAAAATAATATTTAGTCAATGATTAACGGATGGCAAAGTTGCTCTCGCTCACCCCACCCCTAACCCCTTTTTTCACAAGTTTTAGCCATGTTACTGTATAGAGAGAGAGATGACTAGCTCTTCTTTTAATTGGAGAAGTCCAATCAAAATTCACTTGTTTGTTAGTACAATAAGGAAATTAGGAGGATAAAGAAATGGTTGGATAAGAACCAACCAAAAGTAGCCACATTTTTTTGTTTTGTCCAATTGGTATTTATGATGTCTCCTTTAAGGGGCAATCCCTAACAATTCTTCTTCAATCTCTCATAAATCATAATAGTGCAATTTTATCATCATTTCTTAAGGCCCATACATATATTATTCAATCACTATCCATCCTATCGAATGTTTCCTATGCAATAACCAGTCGGTTTTCTTCCTACACGACTCTAATTTTCTTACCATTAATTATGTCATTGCTTACCATGGAAATGGATTTGAAAATTTTATAACTAAACACTAATTTTTAAATAAAGTGAAAAATTATTCTGAAAAAAAAAGTGAATAAAATTCATGGCCAAACGGCTTCTAATAATCACTCGATATTGATTTTTCAAGAGCGAAAAGTTAGAACTTTTTCGTACGAAATGAGTACTAAAACTAAAGTAAATAGATAGTACAGTAGTAACTATTTTCTTCTCTGAGTGTTCTCTCCATTTTAAACTAGTTTGTGCAACTACATGTCAAAAGAGAAACAGTCATATTCAACTAACAACCCTCAAATCCTCACTTTGTTCAATGAGCATCATTTTTATCAAAATACAAATTAATAAATTTGATATCAACAACAACAATAATATATCCAGTAAAATTTTATAAGGACATCTCAGAAGATAGAGTGTATGCAAACTTTACCCGTACCTTATGAAGGTTAGAGAAATTTTTTTTTATAGCCCTCGGCTCAAAGAAAGTGATTCCAAAACAGGTTTGAAGAAAGAAGAAAAAAATATATATCGAAAGTACTAGCAAAAATAATACGGTAGTACTAGTAAAAGAATAGCAAAATAGTAATATGGTTGTACTAGTAAAAGAAATACAATAATAAAGGAGTATGTCGAAAATACTGGCGAATAGAAAAGTATCAACAGCAAAAACAGTAAACTAGCCTAAGCGACAACATCATCGGGTAGTTATAGATAGGGGCGGAGCTAAGGCAGAGAATGCGGGTTCGGACGAACCAAGTAACTTTTCTTGAGACCCTATATTTGTATTAAAATTTTTATTATTTATATATAAATATATCATGTCGAACCCAATAACAAAAGGGATCTGGGTTCAATGATAAGAGTTCTTGGTTCGCTTGGAGAACATGTGGGTTCAAATCCCGTTGAAAGCAGTGAGCTATTTTCTTTTTTATTACAATTTTTCTTTTTTAACAAAGCAGAAATTAAACAACGTCGTAATCCCCAAACAACTTCAAAGTTCAAAAGACACTTTGCCTTCCCAGCTTGTTTGGATGGTTGTTACGTATCGTTTTATAATGTATTGTATCGTACTGTATTGTATTATACTGTATCGTTTGATAAATATAATATTTGGATAGATTGTGTCGTTTGTCATTGTTTCATGATATCACACACCAGCAATATGAAGAATAAACTTACAATATTATACAGAAAAATTATGATACAGGTAAAATTATTATATAAAAAGGTAGGGTAAATGATAAAATAAAATTATTTAATAATAATGAAGGGTGAGATTGAGAGAAAAAGACAAGGTAACGACGCGACCACACCAAATCAGTCGTTACATAAAGTGGCACATTTCGTCGTTACGTAACGACGGATTTAACGATACAATACAATAAAATTTAAGTAACAATCAAAACAAACATCGTATTTAAAATCCCCAAACAACTTCAAAGTCCAAACGACACTTTGCCTTCCTTTAAACTACTCCATTTATTCTTTTTAATAAATAAACCATAAGGATGTTTCTTCTAATCTCCTCAACTCCCAAATCAAAAAAGCTAGGATTCTGCCTCTATTGATTGCCGGCGCTGCTACCACAATTTGCCGGAGCCGGACGCCTTCCAACTCTCGCAGTGTATGCTCTTTCTCCCTTAGAAGTTAGACCCTTTTTCCTTCTTCAGTTCTTCTTTCCTGATTTTTTTCTTCATGTTTTCCTCTTATATTTTATATTTGACAATTTATACGAAATCTGGTTTTTAATTTTTGATTCTAGGGTTGTCCCATATTTTGAACTTCATTCTCTTTGTCAATTAGTGCTTTGGTTCTTTCAGAAAGTTCAAACTTGGATTCTGCCGACTACAAGGTATGTGGTTGTTGTCCTACTTTCTTGTTTTTAGTTTCTTAGTGAGACTAACTTGCATTCACATGGAGTGGTCTTATGCCCTTATTAAGAAGAAAGCTTTCATATGTAGTCAGGGGAGGAGCTACAGTAGAAGAAAATTCAGTGACTTTTTTCGAGACCCTGTATGTAATTTAACACATACACTTTAAATCCTAGCTCCGCCTCTGGTTATAGAAATGGAGAATAAAATAATACGAGCATAATAGTAATAGTACGGATAAGGCGCATAGGGAGCAGAAAAAGGTACTCCAAACTAAAGCCATGTTATCCCATAGAAAAGAGAGAATACTCGACTACCTACTAACATTTTACCCTAATTCTGAACCTTTATACCTTCCTATCTAGGATCATGTCAGCTATAAGCTGACAATGTGTCATAATGTCTAATCACTTCTCCTGAATACTTCTTCGGTCTACCTCTATCTCTATTCAGACTTGCCATTGCCAACCTCTCGCACCTATTTACTGAAGCATCTGCACATCTCATCTTCACATACCCAAACCATTTTAGACTCGATTCCCTTGTATCTTCCATGAAAGTCACTCCCACCTTAATTTGACAACTAATCACAATAGCCACACAAGTTTGAAACAATAGGACTGCAAGCCAATAGGCACGTATATATAAAGTTACTGATGACACAATTACATTTTTTTTTGGTGAAATGCCATTAGTATTTTAAATTATGGAAAAAGGTCAATAGTTAAAAAAGATTTAAGTAATAATACGTCAACAACGTCAAAGAACTTTGCACTGCTAGAATGTTTAGGGATCGTTTGGTTGGGAAACAAGCTATCCCATAATTAATTATCTCGAGATTAGTTAGCCTAGGATTAGTTATTCTATTCTCCCATCGGGATAAAAAATACTATTGTATACGGTTAAAACCGGGCCTACCCAATTCTACTATTTGATCGAGATCAGGGAGTTGCATCGAAGGCCGGCCCCGCAGTGGATCAGACCAAAGCACGAGGACATGGTACCGAGTTTGAGAATCGAGGTGCCTGTCGAGATCGAGGCCAGTAGAGATTGAGACCTAATAGGGCAGGCTTCGAGCAAAGCACAATAACAGAAAAGCGAGATATCTGTGACTGGCCGAAGATCATGACGAAAATCTCGGAACAGATCAAATCAAAGGTGGTTATTTAAGCTAATCATAGGATTTACTTCCGTAATTAGAATTGTACCATAGATAGGGTTCCTCTACAATATAAAGAGGGTTCTAATCATTTTGTAAGCATCTTACATTCTGAGACATAAAAGCAATATAACGCCTTTTCTTTTTCATATTCTTGTTCATTAGCTTGTTATATTTTTAATTGTTCTTCCACCAACCAGTTCGAGGGTATTCAAGCTCGAGGGTTGAATTCCGTTCAAACATCGGTTTGCTTTATCTTATTGTTAATTTCTATTACTAATCTTTATATTTATCAATTGATATTAGGTAAAATTACGTGTCTTTAAAACCACATTATAAGTTTAATTGTTATCCAATTTTAATGGTAAACAGTTTGGCGCCCACCGTAGGGCTAAGTATAATAGTGATTTCCTGGTATTAATTCTCATAACACATATTGCTTTACGCTTGTTCTCGTAAGTGTCTTTGATTTCAGGAATCAACATGTCAAACCCTCAAGTAGCGCCCACTCATACAGACAACGGCCTTGGTTTTCATGGCGAGAACAAAAACATAGTTGTCCCGGAAAACAGAGTACATTCAATCAACCCCGATGGACCACTGGCCATAGACCCAGTTGATGTCATCTCTTATATTGCCAGTAGTGGGAATTTAGGCGTTGACTGGAGGTACTTATCAATCCGGAGGATCAGGAAAAGACTTCGTTCATCACTAAATACAACACCTATTGTTAAAAAATGTCAGTGCTACTTATCAACGCCTAGTGAATCGGATGTTCGAAGAACAAATAGGTAAATTAATGGAGGTTTATATTGATGATATGTTATTCAAGTCCCTACGAGCAGATGACCATTTGAAACATTTGCAGGAGACCTTCGACATATTGAGAAAGTACAACATGAAGCTTAACCCGGAGAAATGTGCATTAGGGGTTGGCTCGTGCAAGTTCCTCGGCTTTATGGTATCAAATCGGGGAATCAAAATCAACCCCAATAAAATCAAGGCAATCGAAGACTTCACAGTTGTTGATAATGTCAAGGTTGTACAAAGGTTGACAGGGTGCATAGTCGCCCTGGGTCGATTTATTTCGAGGTCCTCAGATAGAAGCCACCAGTTCTTCTCACTGCTTAAGAAGAAGAGCAATTTCACATGGACCCTAGAATGTCAACAAGCCTTGGAGGAACTCAGACGATACCTGTCGAGCCACCATTGCTTCACATCCCGAAGGTAGACGAGCAACTTTACTTATACTTAGCGGTCTCAGAGATAACGGTAAATGGGGTATTAGTTCGAGAAGAGTAAGGTACGCAATTTCCTTTTTATTATGTTAGTTGGACCCTAAGCGAAGCCGAGACGCAGTACCCGCACTTAGAAAAATTAGCGCTTGCTTTAATAAGCGCCTCTAGGAAATTAAAGCCATATTTTCAATGTCACTCAATTTGTGTTGTAACCACCTACCCCCTTTGCAACATTTTGCACAAGCCCGAACTCTCGGGTCGATTGGCTAAATGGGCCGTCGAGATTGGATACGAAATCGGGTATCAGCCCCGAAAGGCCATCAAGTCCCAAATCTTGGCAGACTTCATGGCCGACTTTACGCCAGCCCTCGTACCCGAGGTCTCAAAGTAACTATTATTAAAATTAGGTACATCATCGTGGGTGTGGACCCTCTTTACAGATGGCGCTTCGAACGTGAAGGGGTCCGGGCTAGGCATCATTTTGAAGCCACCCACAGGTAATACAATTAGACAGTATATCAAAACTTCGAAATTAACTAACAATGAGACCGAGTATGAGGCCATGATTGCAGGTCTCGAGCTAGCTAAGAGCTTGGGAGCGGAGGTCATCAAGGCCAAGTGTGACTCCCAACTTGTGGTAAATCAAGTCAACAGAACTTTCGAGGTTCAAGAAGATCGAATGCAGAGGTACTTAGACAAACTACAAATGTCTCTACATCGATTTAAAGAATGGACCCTGCAACACGTACCTCGAGAAAAAAATAGTGATGTCGATGCCCTTGCAAATTTTGGATCGTCGATCGAAGATGATGAACTTTTCTCG
Organism: Nicotiana tabacum; assembly: GCF_000715075.1. Classification (NCBI taxonomy): domain Eukaryota; kingdom Viridiplantae; phylum Streptophyta; class Magnoliopsida; order Solanales; family Solanaceae; genus Nicotiana; species Nicotiana tabacum. Next base: position 44,048,788 of record NC_134080.1, on the reverse strand, counting down.
GAGGATGTCATACAACTTTCGAGGTCAGTAATCGAAGAGGGACACGCTGAAACAAACTCCACAAGTCTAATCTGGGATTGGAGGAATAAATACATCGAATACCTAAAGAACGGGAAGCTTCCATCGGATCCTAAAGAATCAAGGACTTTATGCACGAAGGTCGCACGGTTTACATTGGCCGGGGATGGGACACTGTATAGGAGAACATTTGATGGACAATTAGCGAAATGTTTGGGACCAGGAGACACCGACTATGTTTTGCAGGAAATTCACGAGGGCACTTGTGGAAATCATTCTGGTACCGAGTCATTGATTCACAAAATCATCAGAGTAAGGTACTATTGGGACGATATGGAAAAGGACACTAAAGAATTTGTTTGAAAGTGCGACAAATGTCAAAGGTATGCACCAATGATCGACTAGCCCGGAGAGCAACTCCACTCAGTCCTATCCCTATGGCCGTTTATGAAATGAGGGATGGATATCGTCGGCCCTCTACCATTAGCCCCAGGTAAAGCTAAATTCATTTTTTTATGACTGTCTATTTCTCTAAGTGGGTTGAAGCACAAGCCTTCGAAAAAGTCGGAGAAATAGAAGTCATAGACTTCATTTGGGACCACATTATATGCTGATCCGGAATGCCCGTCGAGATCGTGTACGACAATGGAAAGCAATTCGTCGGTAGCAAAGTGACAAAGTTTTTCGAAGACCATAAAATAAAAAGGATCCTATCGATACCATATCATCCTAGTGGGAACAGACAGGCCGAATCGACAAACAAGACCGTCATCCAAAATCTTAAGAAAAGATTGAACGAAGCTAAAGGAAAATAGAGAGAAATATTGCTCGAGGTCTTTTGGGCGTATCGAACAACGTCAAAATCCAGTACGGGGGCAACACTGTTCTCTTTAGTCTACGGTGCCGAAACTCTAATCCTGGTCGAAGTCGGGGAACTTAGCTCCAGGTTTCGATATGCAATGGAAGAGTCAAATCACGAGGCTATGAATGAGCCTTGAATTGCTAGATGAAATACGGGAAGCCGCCCTCGTTCGAATATCCACACAGAAGCAGCGGATCGAGAGGTATTACAACCGAAGAACCAATATTCGACACTTTAAAATCGGGGACTTAGTTCTGAGAAAGGTCACCCTCAATACTCAAGACCCAAATGAAGGAAAACTTGGCCCGAACTGGGAGGGACCGTATCAGGTCCTTGATATCGTCGGAAAGGAATCCTACAAACTTGGCACGATGGATGGCGAACAATTACCAAACAATTGGAACGTATCACTCCTCAAAAGATATTACTGCTAAGGTACGACCTTCTCTATTTTCATTTAAATTTTGTACTAACCAATTGCAAGTATTCAATCGAAGACATCAAAGGATTCTTCATCACAAAGTCCTTAGGTATAAAAGCACGCATTGCACTCTTTTTCCCTTAGACCGATTTTTAACCCAATTGGGTTTTTCCGGCGAGGTTTTTAATGAGGCAAGCATTGTTTGTGCTAACTTAGAGAAATTCAATAGTATCCGAGGCTTCTTTACAATCAACCTCGAATACTGGGGGCATCACCCTCGGATGTTAACTTTGTTACAAGGAAGGTACTTCCTATTAACAGTGTCTCAATAGGTAAAACTTTATAAGGGCCAAATGGTCAAATGAATCGTGCCCATTGATAAGTAGAGATTTTAACGAGTTTTATGCTCCTTCTTGCTTATGCTTTGATTATAAATCGTTACAAAATAGTCCCAAAAGGCTCATAAGTTGTGCTTGATTGCAGGTTTGATCGACAAAGTGACGAAATGTCAAAGATCGGCTCAAAAGGAGTGAAACAAAGTAAACTAAGGGCAAACAAGCCTAGTGCGGACCGCACAAAATGGAATGTGGCCGCACTAGGTGATTTGGAGAGATGGCAAGATCAAGCTTCAAGCAACACGGCCGCAGTCCACACTGTGCGGCCCACGGTGAAAGTTCTGTGGCCGCACTGCCTTTTTGTGCGGTCCGCGGAAGAGGTATTCAGAGAGATGACAAAAACCAAGCCTCAGGCAATGCGGCCGCAGTCCACATTGCGCGGTCCGCGGTGAAGGTTCCGCGGCTGCACTGCCTTCTTGTGCGGTCCGCGGAAGAGATATTCAGAGAGATGAAAAATGCCAACGCGGTTCGCGGTCATTGTTGCGCGGTCCGCGACAGCTGCCTCCGCGGCCGCGGTCCATTTTACGCGATCCGTGGAGCCCAAGTCAAAGAACCCAAAATTGAAGTCCAAGAGCCTAGCACGGCCACAATCCATTTTATGCGGCCCGTGCTAACCCCGCAGGGGTATTTTTGTCCAATTTTCCAGCCTAGTATAAATAGAACAATTTATCATTTTAGGGTATCAGATATATCCAGAACTTAGGTGCGCTCATGGGAACTTCATCTATAGCCATTTTTTGGCATCTTAGCTTCAAGTTAACGATAGATTCTTGTATTTTCATTTAGCATTTAATTAATATGCTTTGTTCTTCATCTATTTCTCTATTTTCTTCTTCAAGCATGAGTAGCTAAACTCATTAGCTAGGGTTGTGGCTCAACTCTAGTGTGGGTAATTGATGGGTGTTGTCATCTATTGTTAGATTGACTATGGGTATTTGTTATTTGGGTCAATTTTATGGTTTAATCGATGAATTGGTGATTGCAAACACTGGTTTGTGCTAAGTTGACTTGGCTCTTCTTGAGAAAGACCCCAAGTCTCCAAAATTGACCCAACAAGGAATTGGGATGGACTCAAGAGAATTGATAGTCCCAATTAAAGGGTTAAACCTCGAGAGAGTAATTACCCCACTTGAACCCTAGTTGCTTGAGCTAATTTGCCTACCCATTTGGTCTCGAGAGAGTCAATTGGGCAAAATCACTCTCTCTATCGAGAGGTGTGAGAGTGGGTAAAATTGTGCAACGGTTACAGCATAAGCCCTAATTATGTCAATCAAATTTAGTAACTTCTACCCGTCAATTAGCCACCTAGGTAATGTCACGACCCTAGTGCCCTTCTTCCCATTAGATACAACTTAACAATTATCTCGTAGCATAATCTAGTTTCAATTAATAGCTTGGTAATAGTAGTTTATAATCTAAAAACCCAAAAATGTATGGAAGTGACATTTGGAACAAATACACACTTCTAGTCTAGATAGATACTCGACTTCATTCCTAGATCCCTGTGGAAATCGATCCCGACCCTTATATCAGGTAAAAGCTATTACGACCCTCTCTTCCTACTTTTTAGTAGTGTGTAGTTTGAAGCGATCACTTTTTGGCGTCGTTGCCGGGGAGCTAACGGTTTTGGCTATCTATTTAGTTAGTTTTGTGTATTGTTCTTCTTTCCTTTCTTGTTACTTACTTATTTGTGTCATTACTCAGGTACCAACACGGCTTAAACAACGCTAATGATCCTCTTGGAAATGTGATAGCGGGGGAGGAGGTAGATGATCTTGAACAAGATGAGGTGCCTCTTGCGCCTCAAGGTCAATGGAGAGGCCGGAATGCAAATGTTATTCCAAATGACAATATTCCAGACCCTCCCTCGGTTCCCCTAAGAGTGGCTCCCAGAGTATTACCGAACCAGGTCTACGCAAGTGCTATTGTCCCACCCCGAATTCGGGCAGGCAACTATCAGATAACCAATGTGATGTTGACCTTACTTGAGCAGCGTGGGTACTTCACGGGCGCTGCAAATCAAAATGCCTACAAATATCTCAAGGGGTTCATAGATACATGGTGGGGGAGCAAACAGACGAATGTGTTCGAGGATGCATTGAGATTGAGACTTTTCTCGTTCTCACTTCGGGGAAAGGCATTGGATTGGCTTGAGAGACTCCCCAACCATTCCATCACAACTTGGGATGAGCTGGCGGATAGGTTTATTGCCAAATTCTTCTATCCTAGTTATATGGCGGCACTTCGAGATGAAATATTAGCCTTCAAGCAAGAGCTAACGGAACCTTTGCATGAGATTTGGGAGCGATATAGAACGATGGTGAAAGAGTGACCAAATAATGATATGATCGAGGCCATGATCCAACAAACCTTCTACCGAGGCATAAATACTACAAATCAATGCATTGTTAACCAATTGGCCGGAGGCAATTTTATGAAACTTTCTTATGAGGAGGCATGTGATGTACTTGATGAAGTGGAGGACATATCTTCAGCATGGTAGAGTAGAGCAAATGTGCCTCAAGATGACCCTACGGTTATCCATTTGCACAAGGAATTACATGATCACGGGAAAGCGATAGTTGAGCTTACCACCACGATGAATTAATTGGCTAAGGCACAATTGCAACAAGTTCAGAATCCGCGTCAAGTGAATGCCATGGAGGGTGTTAGTATGCTTGTCAACAAGAGAAGGCAAAGGAGGCAACAAAATCAAGGAAATTCTGAGCAATTTGTTGATGAATATGATGGGTGTCAAAATGATACAATATGTCAAAAACTATCAAGGCAATAGGGGCAACTCTTCAAACCAACAATGGTGACCCCAAGGAAATTGGGGCGTTCAACAACAAATTGGTGGCAATTGGAACAACAACCAAAACAACAATTGGGGTAATCAGAACAACAACCAAGGCAACTGTAATGGAAATAACAACAACTGGGACAACAAAAACAATCAAGGCGGGTGGAACAACAATGGAAACTAATGCAACAGGGGGCAAGGCTTTCAAAGGCCCCCAATGTACCAACAACCGAACAATCCACCCCTTTTCTCTTCTCAGGATCCTAGTTCTTCTGGTAATGATATGGGTAGAATTGAAATGATGTTCGAGCAGATGATGAAGAGGAATGCAGATTCTAATGCACAATTGGCTTCTCACAACACCTCTATCCGAAACTTGGAGGTGCAATTAGGCCAAATCTCTCAGTCATTGAATACTCGCCCAAAGGGTGCTCTACCAAGTGATACGGGAGTGAACCTAAAGGGTGGAAATAACAATCATGTGATGGCGGTTACAACAAGAAGTGGGAGAGGTGGTGATGTGAATGCCTCGAAGCAAAAGCAAGTTGTGGATGAAGATGTTGAGTTGCGGGATGTTGATGTACCTTTGATTGTTGAAGATGTGGTTGAAGAGAATGTGAACAATGATGTAAGGATTGATATTGGTGAGGCCGAGGTAGAAACTCATGATGTCGTGAACCCGTCTAGGGAACACGTGATTGACATGCCCGAGCCGGTGGTTCCAAAAGCCAAGGTTCCTCTGCCAAAGCCACCTCCACCTTATCCTCAAAGGCTCGCAAAGCAGAAGATTAATAATCAGTTTAAAAAGTTCATTGACATGATGAAGAACTTATCTATTAATGTGCCTCTGGTGGAGGCACTTGAACAAATGTCGGGCTATACAAAATTCATAAAAGATTTGGTTACAAAGAACCGTTCTATAGACTATGAAACTATAAAGATGACTCACCAGGTTAGTGCTATAGTGCATTCAATGGCCCCGAAGCTTGAAGATCCCGGTGCTTTCACCATTTCTTGCACCATTAGGAGTGCGGATTTTGCTAAAGCTCTTTGTAACTTAGGAGCTAGTATCAATTTGATGCCCTACTCGGTTTTCAAAACTTTGGGTATTGGGTAACCTAGGCCAACTTCAATGAGACTTCAAAATCGATCGATGAAGCGACCTTTGGGCATTATTAATGATGTGTTTGTTCGGGTGGACAAATTCATATTTCCGGCCGACTTTGTGATTTTGAATTGTGAGGTGGACTATGAGGTTCCTATTATCTTGGGCAGACCTTTCCTTGCAACGGGGAAGGCATTGGTTGATGTTAAAGCGGGTGAGCTCACTTTCCGAGTGGGAGACGAATAAGTCGTTTTCCACATTTGCAAATCTATGAAGCAGCCCAATAGCACCGAGGTGTGCTCATTTGTAGACATTGTCATAGTAGTGATTGTGGATGATACCAGTGCTATGATCAACGTGGAAGATCCACTTAAATCAGTGCTCTTGAACATGGATGTCAATGATGATGCTAGTAGAGTGGAAAGTGTCAATGCCCTCCATGGGATGGGCTCTTATTATTATGAGCTGAGGAAGCTATCTTTGGATATTAAAAACCGGAAAACTCCACCAACAAAGCCATCCATTGAGGAGCCACCGGTGTTGGAGTTAAAGCCATTTCCTCCACACCTCAGGTATGAATTCTTGGGTTCAAATTCTATTTTACTAGTTATTTTTTCTTCTTGCCTTACTAACATGCAGGTTGAGGCCACTTTGGCGGTGCTTCAAAAGTGAAAAAGGGCAATTGGATGGACTCTAGCTGACATTCAGGGAATAAGCCCCGCATTATGCATGCACAAAATCATTTTGGAGGAGGATGCAAAGCCTTCTTTGGAGCATCAAAGAAGATTAAATGAGGCGATGCAAGAAGTGGTGAAGAAAGAGGTTATCAAGTGGTTGGACGCCGGTGTGGTTTATCCTATTTCTTATAGTTCTTGGACTTCTCCGGTGCAATGTGTGCCGAAGAAGGGTGGTATGACTGTGGTGGCCAATGACAATAATGAACTCATTCCTACTCGCACGGTCACCAGGTGGAGAGTATGTATGGACTACCGGAATCTAAACAAGGTGACCCGAAAAGATCATTTCCCATTGCCATTCCTTGACCAAATGCTAGATTGTCTTGTGGGGCGTGCTTTCTATTGCTTCTTGGATGGTTACTCGGGGTACAATCAAATTTTAATTGCCCCGGAGGACCAAGAGAAGACAACTTTTACATGTCCCTGTGGCACATTCGCCTTCTCTTGAATGCCATTCGGATTGCGTAATGATTTGGCAACCTTCCAACGTTGCATGATGGCTATTTTCACCGACATGGTGGAGGATATCTTGGAGGTTTTCATGGATGATTTCATTGTGGTTGGGGATTATTTTGATGAGTGTCTGAAAAATTTGGATAGAGTATTGGCCCGGTGTGAAGACACAAACCTCATACTCAATTGGGAAAAATGTCATTTCATGGTTGAAGAGGGTATAGTGTTGGGTCACAAAATCTCGAAGCGAGTAATTGAGGTTGACAAAGCCAAGATAGAGGTGATTTCAAGGCTTTCTCCCCTATTTCTGTCAAAGGGGTGAGGAGTTTTCTTGGGCACGTGGGTTTTTACCGGAGGTTCATAAAGGATTTTTCTAAAGTGGTATACCCTTTGTGCAAGTTGCTAGAGAAAGATGCAAAGTTCTTGTTCGACGAGAGTTGTATGCAAGCATTCGAGCTTCTAAAGCTCAAGTTGACTTCTACCCCCATCATTACCACACCAAATTGGAGCTTGCCTTTCGAGCTCATGTGTGATGCTAGTGACGTTGCGGTTGGGGCTGTTTTGGGCCAAAGAATCAACAAGATGTTTCAACCGGTGTACTACGCAAGCAAGACCATGAATGAGGCTCAAAAAAACTATACAGTCACCGAGAAAGAATTATTGGCTATTGTGTTTGCTATGGAAAAGTTTCGACCTTACCTTATGGGGGCCAAAGTTATAGTGCACACCGATCATGCCGCCCTTAGGTATTTGATGACCAAGAAAGACTCCAAGGCGAGATTGATGAGATGGGTGTTACTTCTTCAAGAGTTTGATCTAGAAATTATTGACCGGAAAGGTAGTGAGAATCAAGTGGCGGACCACTTGTCCCGTTTGGAGGAGGAGGGGAGGCCTTGTGATGGCCTTGAGATCAATGATTCATTTCCCGACGAACAACTCCTTACGGTGTCAATGAAGGATATTCCATGGTTTGTCGATGTTGCCAATTACCTTGTGACCGGAATAATCCCGTGTGAGCTCTCTTCTAACCAAAGGAAGAAGCTCAAGCGGGATAGTTTGGATTTTTATTGGGATGAGCCATACTTGTTCAAGATTTGCACGGATGGTATGATTCGTAGATATGTCCCGGAGGAGGAATAATTGAGTATCTTAGAGGCTTGCCATTCTTCACCCTATGGTGTCCATCATGGTGGGGTGAGGACTGCCTCGAAAGTTCTTAGTTGTGGATTCTATTGGCCCACCTTGTTCAAAGATGCGGGCGATTTGGTGAAGAGATGTGATGAGTGCCAAAGAGCGGGCGAAATTTCAAAAAGGGATGAGATGTCTCTCAATACGATTCTTGAAGTGGATACCTTTGATGTTTGGGGCATCGATTTCATAGGTCCATTTGTTAGCTCTTGTGGGAATACTTACATTCTCATGGCGGTTGATTATGTCTCAAAATGGGTTGAAGTCATGGTTTTGCCTAATAATGAAGCCCGGAGTGTTGTTACATTTCTTAAAAAGAGCATCTTCACAAGGTTTGGCACTCCTCGTGCGATTATTAGTGATGGAGGGTCTCACTTTTGCAACAAGGCTTTCGACACGTTGCTTTTCAAGTACGGTGTCAATCATAAGGTTTCTACCCCCTATCATCCTCAAGCTAGTGGTCAAGTGGAAGTCTCCAACTGAGAAATTAAGAGCATGTTGTCAAAAGCTGCTAATGCTAATAGGACCGATTGGTCAAAAACGTTGGATGACGCTCTATGGGCTTATCGGACGGCTTATAAAACTCCGATGGTATGTCTCCGTATCGGTTGGTGTTTGGAAAAGCTTGTCATTTTCCGGTTGAGTTAGAGCACAAGGCCATGTGGGCTTTGAGGAAGTTGAATTTGGAATGGGATGTTGCGGCAAATCTTCGTGTTGAACAACTCAATGAGCTCGATGAGTTTAGATTCATGCCTACTCAAGTTCATCCTTGTATAAGGACAAAATGAAGTACCTTCACGACAAATATGCTCGGGGTAAGGAGTTCAAGGTTGGAGATATGGTTCTCTTATTCAATTCCCGGTTACGTCTATTTCCGGGTAAGCTCAAGTCAAAGTGGAGTGGGCCATTTGAAGTTGTGTTTGTGACCTCATTTGGTGCTCTTAATCTAAGGAACAAAAATGGTGAAGTTTTTAGAGTTAATGGGCACCAGGTCTGGCATTATCTTGGAAAATTTGATGACAGCCACGTGGTGACACTTCTTCATCTAAAGTAATGTGATGATAACATGCGTCGTGTCGCGACGTTAAATCAAGCGCTTCTTGGGAGGCAACCCATGTCTTTTTCTTCTTATTTTCTTTCATTTTCTTTGTAGTGTAGGATTGATTTTTGAGCTAATTGGTTGTGAGATGTTGCAGGGACTTGATCCAGTGCAAAACAATTTGGGAAAAATTGAACAGTCTCTGAAGTTGCCAGTGCGGCCTGCATTGCACTTTGTGCGGTCCGCACTGGTGAAGGACAAGTGAGGTTCTCTCTGATGATTGCCACCGTGGCCGCATTCCATTTAGTGCGGACCGCGATGGACCTCCGCGGCCGCGGTCAATTTTGTGCGGACCGCAGAGGTTGCCTTCTCAAGCTTCTTCTGAACAAACCCAGCGCGGTCCACGGTCCGTTTTGTGCGGCCACGCCGGTAGTTGAGGATGGGTCCCATGTGCTTTTCTATAAATAGACCTCTGAGGTCACCGGTTACCCTTTTCGAAAAATTGATTCTTAGAGACCTAAAAATCACTGTTTATCTTCCCTCTTCTTTATACTAGCTTATTTGCATTGTGTTTCTTCACTTCTTCTCAATATCTGGCAATAATTCAACCACTTCTTGTTATTTTAATTAGTTAATCATTTTATGTCATTTTCTATTAACTGTGTAGGCTTCTTTCCCCCGTAATTCTTCAATTTTGATGTTAGTTTAGTTTAACGGTTAAGTTTTGCGTGCCTGAGGAGTATTATTAACTGGGTAAATTGAGTAGGGACAAAGTTAGGTGAAAATTTGAATAAAAATGCAAGACCAAGAACTCTAACTCAATGCCTTGACCAAGCACCCACCGCGGACCGCGGTCGTTTTTATGCGGTCCGCGATGCTTCGATGCGGTCCGCAGTACCATTTTGTGCGGACCGCGATGAGGATTTTTCAGGAATTGAGCTCTTGCCCAACGCGGCCGCGTTGCATTTTGTGCGGTCCGCGCTGGCCCACCGCGGCCGCGGTGCTACCTTGTGCGGGCCGCGGTGGTTGGATTTAGAGAGGTGGTGTTATAAACCTTGCCTCAGTGCAGACCACGGTAGCCTTTATGCAGTCCGCGGTGCCCCTAGTGCGGCCGCACTCCTTTTTGTGCGGGCCGCGGTGCACTATTTCTGCAACATGTTCTGCAGCTTGTGGTTTCTATTCTGCAATTCATTTTCCACATCTTTTTCACTGTCTGTGTTGATACTAACAAAGCTAGATGTTTATGTTTGCAGGCAATGATCAAACAAAGAGGCAAAGGCTCGAAACAACCCGGCCGAGGTAACTCCTCCCGGGGAGGGAAGCAAAGGATGGTAAAACTCACTCCCCAGGCTAGACAAAACATAAAGGACATGAGGAAAGCAATATAAGAGGCTGACAGAGCCATTGACAACTCGGGGAGTGAGTACGAGCCCTCTCAGGAGATCTCTTCAGATTCAGTCCCACTATACATCCCGTATCCGGAGAACGCCATACATAGAGACACTCCTCCCTCTTCCTCCGATGCTCGAGCTTCAATCAACATTTCTTCTGGGTTGTCTGAGGGCTCAGCAGCAGGTAGTGAGGATGAATTCTCTACCTCTCCCACAACGTCAATATCTGGAGAGGGTGCTAGAGGTGATGAGGGAGTTGGGGAGTTACCTGGGGGTGGTGTGCCTCAGGTTGGGGGTGTTGACCGGACTAGAAATCTCGTTATTTGGGAAGATAGATTCGTCAGCCAGGTGGCGTTCCACAAGTTTAGGGAATGGTGGTCGGCATGAAAGTTGATTCTTGAGAGGAGATTCATTGACAGAGACCTTCTACCCCTACACCCCAATATACATAGACAGTTTCGAGCTCGAGTGGGTTGGGAGCACTTCAAAGATAATTGTGTGAAAGTAAATGAGCACATGGTAAAGGAGTTTTATAGCAATGTGGCCCACATCTTGAAGGGCACTAAAGTGACCAAAGTGTGAAACAAAAATGTGGTATTTACCGGAAAGGCACTAAATGAATACCTGGGGTTCAACGAAGAAGATGAGTCCCTTTACAATGAAAAGTTGGTAATGGGCGAGGAGGTTCGTCCGTGGTTAGCCTCATACCTGGCAGTCTCAGGTACAGTTCTAGAGTGGTTACAAGCAGGGGTCAAAATACTTCGGAGGACTTTTAACTTTGAGGCTAGGGGTGGTTGACTTTTGTGTGCAGTCGGCTCGACCCCACTACCCATGATCAGACTATTCCGCTTGCCTGAGCTGTTCTTGTTGCATCTATTATGGCAGGATACCCTATCAATATGGGCAATGTTATGTCCTGCGTCATTTCTGCAGTGGGGGTTGAGCATGACCGAAACTACCCTTTTTCCAACACCCTCATTATGTATTTTAGGGACCTGGAGGTGGAGAAGAGACCTTTTGACATCAAGGTCAAACCCGTGGCTCCGTTTTCATGGTACAGTCTGAAGGGGTCAGACAACCCCAAGGACAAAAATTACAAGCCACCTGCTTCTGCCCCAACCGGCCAGTCTGAAGAGCCGGTTGCGGTAGAGCCCTCCACTGAGCCTGCTTCCACATTTGCTGACATGCCTCCCGGACCTTCCACTACTGCTGGTCCCTCTACTTCAGCTGGCCCGGGGATTCCATCTTCCCGGGCCCATCCTATCACTGCCCACCAGCTGAGCCATACACTTCATAGCTTGAACAACTGGATGTTAGCTGCGTCATCCAAGTTGTCCACCTTGACTTCTACCATTGTGGCTCAATCGGCACTGCAGCCAGCACAACTTCCATAGGCCATTGATGATACATTGAAGAAGATCCTGGAGAACCAGGAAAAGATCATCATTACTTAGGGTGCCTTGTCTAAGGCAGTAGATTCACATGGCAAGGCCCTGAAGGAGCTTGCCAGGGAGCACAAGAAGCTGCGCAAAACACATGCTTCCAAGGAGTCTGTAAAGGAGCTTAGAACGGATGTGGACAAACTGAAGGCAGACCAGCTGCCTTTAGACTTGTTATTTGAGGATCCAGCTCCAGCAACAGTACCAGCAGCAGAGCCACAGCAGGAGCAGACACAAAGGCTTCCAAAGAAGAAAAGGAAGCTCCCTAGTGCAGATGAGGCGATCATCCAATTGGCAGACCCACCGGAGGCTCCCTCCAGTCAGCCACAGGATGTTCCTGATATTCAGCCCATCCAGGTCCAGGCCCCAGTCCCAGCAGCTGAGCAGCAGGAGACCAGGAACCAGTCTGAGGTTCCCGCACATACAGAGGACCCAGGGACCACTGATGATCCTATGCAGACGGACACAGCTTAGGGAGTTCCCATATCTTTTCCTTATACTTTTTGGTGCTTATTTGTTTAGTTGGCATTGGGGACAATGCCAGATTTTTTTTGAGGGGGTGCGCCCTACATATTGTATGTATTGTTACATTTTATGTCTTTTTGATTTTCATCTTTGGTCTGTATATAATTTTATGTTTAGTTACTTTTATCGCACTTTTTATCTTTCATTTGGTCTGTATATAAAGTTACATTATTATATATATTCATCCCCATTGTATATTCAAATCCCCTATTGTACACATTCATTCTATTTTCTATTTTCGTAATTTTTTTTGTTTTTAGTTTCTTATACATCCATAATCAAGACTCTACTAGACACGGCTCATAGACAACCCCTAGGACAGACTTGCTCTGATACCAAGTTTGTCACGACCCAAACTGAAGGGCCATGACTAGCACCCGACCACACTTGCCGAGCACCAACGTACATTTCATCTAACCTTCATTATTATCTTTTAGGGCTGACGAGATCAATATAAATGGTAGACCTAGATCATGGACAACCAGCAATAAAATATGACGGCATGAACATACATAGCAGGGGATGACCAGACAATCAAGAAACTACATATAAGGTATGAGCTACCACACTACTATGAAAGACTATACAACAAAAACTAGCCGACAAGGCATACCAAACTATACATGAGCCGACACCTGTCTATGAGCCTCTAAAAGAACATAAGTGTTGCAACATAGCCGGAACAGGGCCCCGACATACCCATAATGTCTATAACAAAAATTGCATACCAAGACCAAGGCAAGTCCGGAGAAGGGATCTCGCCAATCACCGCTGAACTGGACAGTCTACTGTGGTGGGGGAGCTGCACCTGCCTGTCTATCAGGACCTGCAGCACGACATGCAGCGTCCACAAATAAAAAGACGTCAGTACGAATAAAGTACTGAGTATGTAAGGCAAGGAACCATAAATACGATCAGTAATGTAAGCAAGGATAGAGAATATACAACTTGTAACATCTTAGTACCTCTGAGGGCTACTTACATGAAATGCATGATACATATGTATAAATACATAAACCTTTAAAGCATTCGCCTCTGTGGGCATCATCATCATCATATCGTACCCGGCCATAATAGGCTCGGTAGAATCGTACCCGGCCACGTGGAGCTCGGTAAAACCCAACTGATCAGTGGTTGCACAATAGGTGCCGTACCCGGCCAACTATAGCGTGGCTCGGTAGAGTAAAATAGATACATATATATAATGCATGCTCGACTCATGCAATCACATTCTAAACCTTTCGGAGTGACGTAAGGTCGGTATCCTCTATACACGTTATTAGGACTAACTCTTCACTATGAACCTTATAAGATTTAGGAAGTACGAACAACATTGATAACATAAGAATAAGAGAAGTAACATTAACATCAATTGTTCCATAAGAGGGAAAACAATGTAAGTACTGCTAGCTTCTAAGAGTAGAGTATCTTGGAAGCTCGTTCATTACATTATGTACAATCGGAGTTGTGCAAAAGAAGGAAAGGGATATCCTCACATACCTTGTATATACTGCCCCAATCTCAAGCTATGCAATTTTCAAAACTCCTTAGTCTACAATAAGAGAAACGATACTATCGTTATCATTGAAGCGTCATAACTATTATGTATCGACCACAACCTATTTTACGATGAAACGGACAGCACCTCCCCTATATATATGACCTCACACCATTCAAAACAGTCACCAAACAGCCCAAACAACATCAATAATAAACATATTGAGCATCCCAAAATAGTCCACACACAGCCTTATCACTCCATACATACGATGACCACCGTAGTCGTGTCAAACAACCTGGAAATGTTACGGATAACTATCAGCCCATAACCCTACATATATATGGTGTTTATCCACACCTTTACTCCTCCAAAACTCCACAAGATAGTAGTAAAATATGCATCCCAACAACAACGCAAAACAGTCCACAAAATAATAACATTACTACCAAGCCTTTCGATATATATCTCACAAGTTCTAGCTTCAATGGCTTAGCCGCAACTTGGATAATCTTAAATACATATAGATTAAGAGGTTCCTTACCTTTATAAAGAAATAACAACTCCAATTTGACCTTAAATTTCCATGAAATATCCCTCCAATGCTGCCACAACAACAAAAAAGCGAAACTAGCGATCAATTAGTGTTTTTCGGCACTAGAATCACTTTAGAAGGCTTGAAATCACCTAGGATTGATATTAAGAACATGAGGGAGTATTTACAGAACATAAACCCTTTAAAACAACCTCCCACACGAGCTGGAACAACACAAAAATGAGCAACAACAAGAAGAACAAGAGACTTACTAGCGCCACGGAATTCCCGACACTTGATTTGTGTTGTTTGCCCCTTTTTTGGGTCTTGAATCTTGAGAGAACCTTGAGAGGATGTTCCTAGGGTTCTAAGGTCTGAAAATAGTGAAAAGAAATGACTTAAAATGGGTTGGAGGCATCCTATATAGGTCCAAATATCTTAAACCAACTTAGTGGGCCCCATAGAGAGGTGCTTGGCGCAGTCTCGCGAAAATGCGAATATCTCTCTACTCTGAGATCGTATCGATGAACGGTTTAATGCGTTGGAAACTAGACTCCTAGATATTTAATTTTGTTGGTAGATAACCCAGTAATTCCTTGTAAATTATGAGAAAAGATTAGAAACATTTGACCCAATGTTTAAGTAAAATTATGAACCTAAGTTGCGACAACTTTTGTCGACTTTTGTTTCATAACTCGTTTGACTTCAAGACTTATGATACGGATATTATATGATTAAAATACCTTAATAAATGACCTCTTGAGTGTATTAAGCACCGCTAGATTACCTGAAAATACGAGTTACAACATCCTTGATTCGTTTAACTTCTAATACTGGTTAATCACCCTTATACACTCTTGTATCACTTAAGACCAATAGGATTGACTTCTTATCATCTAAAAGATAATTCCTTCTTGGATTTATGTTAACTAATATATGGCATGAACTAACACATGTGGATATGGGTTGTAACACCCTCCCCCCCTTAGGAACATTCGTCCTCGAATGTAAGGGTTTATGGGGAGTTTAAATCATCGTGGATTCCAATGGAAATTTCCGATCAATTTTCCCCTATAAAATGGTCACTAGCAAAACTTGCATGTAATTAAGCCCAACATATGGCTTCACAAGGCTACACAAAGCATTATGCGTATTTACATTATCTACATATCACCATTTTGTATTAAGGAGGAGTATTCTCAAATTATTGCTTACCTCATAGAGCCGTTTCACCTTCCAATGTATCATGTCTTCCACCAGCATCCTTGTTATCTTCATTCTGGAATAAGTAAGGGTATTTAGACTTCATCTCCTCTTCTGCTTCCCATGTCATTTCTTCCATATTTTTGTTCCTCCATAATACTTTGACGGAAGCTACATCTTTTGTTCTCAGCTTGCGGACTTGCCGATCTAATATCGCCACTAGCACTTCTTCATATGATAGGTCCTCTGTAACTTGTACATCTTTGATAGGGACGACTCGAGAAGGGTCTCCAATACATTTTCTCAACATAGATACATGGAATACCGGGTGGACAAATTCCAATTCGGATGGCAATTCTAACTCATAAGCAACCTGTCCAATCCGTCGAAGAATTTTATACGGCCCGATATACCTTGGACTCAGCTTACCTTTCTTCCCAAAACGCATAATACCCTTCATTGGTGAGATCCTCAGGAAAACCCAATCACCAACCTCAAACTCTAGATCACGACGTCGGACATCAGAATAAGATTTTTGCCTGCTTTGTGCCGTCCTCAATCGCTCCTGTATCACTTTCACCTTCTCAATAGCTTGGTGAATCAAATCTGGCCCATATAATTCTGTTTCACCGACTTCGAACCATCCAACTGGTGATCTACATCTCCTCCCGTATAGTGCCTCGTATGGGGCCATTTTAATACTGGAATGGTAGCTATTGTTATAGGCGAATTCTATGAGTGGAAGATGATCATCCCAATTCCCCTTAAAATCTAGAACACATGCTCGTAGCATATCTTCCAGTGTCTGAATGGTACGTTTAGCCTGTCCGTCAGTCTGCGGATGAAATGTAGTGCTGAGATTTACCTGTGTGCCTAAACCCTTCTGGAAAGACCTCCAAAAGTTAGTCGTAAATTGAGCTCCTCGGTCTGATATAATAGATATGGGCACACCATGAAGCCTAACAATCTCCTTGATATACAACTTTGCATAATCTTCAGCCATGTAAGTTGTCTTCACTGGCAGAAAATGGGCACATTTTGTAAGTCGGTCAATTATCATCCAGATGGAGTCAAACTTATGATAAGAGCGAGGTAATCCAATAATGAAGTCCATATTAATCACCTCCCACTTCCAGGTCGGAATCTCTATATTTTGAAGCAATCCACCGGGTTTCTGATGTTCTATCTTTACTTGTTGACAATTGGGACACTGGGCTACAAATTCTGCAATAGACTTCTTCATATTATCCCACCAATATTGCTCCTTGACATCATGATACATCTTTGTCGAGCCGGGATGGATGGAATATCGGGATTGATGAATCTCATTCATAATCTTCTCTCGCAACCCTGCCACATTAGGCACACACAATCGGCTCTGGTATCTCAGTGCCCCATCTTTTCCGATCCCAAAAGCCATACTTTTACACTGTTGAATGCTTTCTCTTAATCGTACTAAGATAGGATCTTCATATTGTCGTGCTTTTACCTTGGCTACCAAAGATGATTCCGATGTATTCTGTACAGTAACACCTCCATCATCAGAGTCTAACAATCTGATTCTCATATTGGCTAGCTGATGAAGCTCTTTAATCAACCCTCATCTACCTGCCTCAATATGTACTAAGCTTCCCATTGATTTACGGCTGAGAGCGTCTGCCACAACATTGGCTTTATCGGGATGATACAATATCTCGACGTCGTAGTCTTTCAATAATTCAAGCCACCTACGCTGCCTCAAATTCAACTCTTTCTGCTTGAAGATGTATTGTAAACTCTTGTGATCTGTGTAGATGTCAACATGGACGCCGTATAAGTAGTGCCGCCATATCTTCAAAGCATATATTACTACAGCCAATTCCAAATCATGGGTTGGATAATTCTTTTCATGCTTCTTCAATTGTCTTGATGCATAAGCAATCACATTCCCACGCTGCATCAATACGCACCCCAAACCTATACCTGAGGCATCACAATATACCACATAACCTTCTGTTCCTTCAGGAAGAGTGAGCACTGGTGCAGATGTCAATCGATTCTTCAGCTCCTGAAAACTACGTTCACAAGTGTCAGACCACTGGAATTTGGTAGCTTTTTGTGTTAACTTAGTCAATGGTGATGATATAGAGGAAAATCCTTCTACAAACCGCCTATAATATCCTGCTAGCCTTAGGAAGCTGCGGACTTCTGATGGTGTTGTAGGTCTCGGCCAATTCTTTACTGCATCGATCTTCTGAGTGTCGACACTAATACCCTCATCAGATATCACATGGCCAAGGAATTCTACTGAGTTCAGCCAGAATTCACATTTGGAGAGCTTAGCATATAACTTACGATCCTGAAGCGTCTGTAATACTATCCGCAAGTAGCCCGCATGTTCCGCCTCCGAACGAGAATACACTAGAATGTCATCAATGAATACAATCACGAACACAACAAGATAGGTCCTGAATATAGTATTCATGAGATCCATAAAAGCTGCTGGGGCATTTGTTAGCCCGAACGACATCACCAAGAACTCAAAGTGCCCATATCTTGTCCGGAAGGTCGTCTTTGGAATATCCTTCTCCCTAACCCTCACCTGATGATACCCTGAACGTAAATCAATCTTAGAGAAATACTTGGCACCCTGGAGTTGGTCAAACAGGTCATCAATTCTTGGAAGTGGATACTTGTTCTTTATAGTAGACTTATTCAACTGTCGATAGTCGATACACATCCGTAACGACCCGTCTTTCTTCCGCACGAATAGGACTGGTGCACCCCAAGGTGAAGTGCTAGGCCTAATAAAGCCCTTATCCAGCAAGTCCTTCAACTGCACCTTCAACTCTCACAACTCTGCCGGGGCCATTATGTATGGAGGAATAGAGATCGGTTGAGTGTCAGGCAACACATCAATGCTAAACTCAATCTCCCTTTCAGGAGGAAGGCCTAGGAGTTCATCTGGGAAAACATCTGGGAATTCGTTGACCACAGGGATTTATTGTAAAGTAGGCGGTTTCGCCTCCGCATCCCTAACGCGAACGAGATGATAAATGTAACCTTTTGAGATCATTTTCCTTGCCTTAAGATAGGAAATAAACCTACCTTTCGGTGTAGCAATGTTCCCTTTCCATTCAATGACGGGTTCACCCGGAAATTGGAACCTAACCATCTTCGTACGACAGTCAACATTTGCATAGCATGAGGCCAACCAGTCCATTCCCATTATCACATCAAAATCAACCATTTCTAACTCAAATAAATTTGCCGAGGTTTGACGACTATAAATCATCACAGCGCAACCTCTATATACCCTTCTAGCAATCACAGAATCTCCTATCGGAGTAGATACCGCGAGGGGTTTACTTATCAATTCAGGTTCAATGCCAAACTTATTAGCCACAAAGGGTGTAACATAGGATAATGTAGATCCCGGATCAATCAACGCATATACATCATAAGAAAACACAGATATAATACCTGTAACAACATCTGGAGACGACTCGAGATCCTGTCGACCTACTAGAGCATAGGTTCGATTTTGAGCACCACTCGAACTCGGCATTGCACCTCTACCCCTACCACGACCTGTCGACTGCTGAAAACCCCGTGTTGGAGGTCGAACTGATGAGGAAGAACCAGACACAGATCCAGTCGGTTGAGCCATACCATCACCTCTTCTATTAGGACAATCCCGCATCATATGGCCAGGCTGCCCGCACGAATAGCATGCATCAGAACCTCGACGACACAGTCCAAAGTGGGCCTTTCCGCACTGATCACAATGTGGTGTTGGGGGTCTCATCTGAATAGTATCCCTGTGATGTTGCGATCCAGATGCCCGCGAACTCTGACCTGAACCAGAATAGGATCGATCATATCGAGGCCTCTGAAACTGTGGAGGAGCACTAGCTACAGGTGGCACCGAACTCCTCGAAAACTGTGGCCTGATGCTGCCTCTGAAGTCATCAGAATACCCTGCAAATCTCGCCCTCTTATGCTGGCCCCTATCCTGCTCCCTAACTGCCCTCTGCTGGCGCTTACGATCCTCTAGGGTCTGGGTATAAGCTTGAATACGGGAAATATCCATGCCCTCCACCAAGGAGGCTGTCGTACACTCATTTATTAGATGTGGTCCCAACCCATTCACGAACATATGCACCCTATCACTCATCTCGGCCACCATATGGGGAGCATACCTTGCCAAAGAATCAAACTGCATATTGTACTCTCGCACACTCATATTACCTTGTCTAAGGTTCAAGAACTTATCAGCTCTAGCTCGTCGTATCTCAACTGGCAAGTAGTGACGAAGAAAGGCCTCAGAAAATTCCTTCCACACAGCTGGAGGAGGGTTCGGACCCCTGGATCTCTCCCAACTATCATACCAGAGAACCGCTAAATCTCGTAACCGATAAGAATCCAACTCTACTGCCTCTGTATCACTAACATGCATAACCCGAAGTGTACGATGAACTTGGTCAATAAAAGTCTGTGGGTCCTCCTTGGGGTCTGATCCGGTAAACACTGGAGGGTCTAAATTAATAAAATCACGAACTCTTGTACTAATTGGTTTCTCAGCAGCACCTGTATTCTGCCTCTGAGCCTGAGCAGCTACCAAGCTAGTCAATAACTGCAAAGCACTCCGCATATCCTGGTCTGGAGTGCCAGACGGAGGAACTGGAGGCGCTGGGTGCCTTCTAATATCCTCTGGAGGAGATGGAGTAGATGAGGTATGAGAGGGCATCTCACTTTGAGCCTCACTTTGTCCTGCTCTGACTTGGGGCACCTGACTGGTACCCTCTCCCACTGCTGTATCAAGCCGTCTACTAATCGTTTGCTTCCTAGTCGAAGGCATCACTGAAAAAAACAAGGTGAATATTAGAGACGAACACTTACGACTCAACTATACGCACGATCTAGATTCAGGAAGAAGGTAACAACCCTAGATGTCATGTAGCCTCCTGATTATAAATGTGGCGCGCTACACATCCATAATCAAGACTCTACTAGACACGGCTCATAGACAACCCCTAGGACAGACTTGCTCTGATACCAAGTTTGTCACGACCCAAACTGAAGGGCCATGACTAGCACTCGACCACACTTGCCGAGCACCAACGTACATTTCATCTAACCTTCATTATTATCTTTTAGGGCTGACGAGATCAATATAAATGGTAGACCTAGATCATGGACAACCAGCAATAAAATATGACGGCATGAACATACATAGCAGGGGATGACCAGACAATCAAGAAACTACATATAAGGTATGAGCTACCACACTACTATGAAAGACTATACAACAAAAACTAGCCGACAAGGCATACCAAACTATACATGAGCCGACACCTGTCTATGAGCCTCTAAAAGAACATAAGTGTTGCAACATAGCCGGAACAGGGCCCCGACATACCCATAATGTCTATAACAAAAATTACATACCAAGACCAAGGCAAGTCCGGAGAAGGGATCTCGCCAATCACCGCTGAACTGGACAGTCTACTGTGGTGGGGGAGCTGCACCTGCCTGTCTATCAGGACCTGCAGCACGACATGCAGCGTCCACAAATAAAAGGACGTCAGTACGAATAAAGTACTGAGTATGTAAGGCAAGGAACCATAAATACGATCAGTAATGTAAGCAAGGATAGAGAATATACAACCTGTAACATCTTAGTACCTCTGAGGGCTACTTACATGAAATGCATGATACATATGTATAAATACATAAACCTTTAAAGCATTCGCCTCTGTGGGCATCATCATCATCATATCGTACCCGGCCATAATAGGCTCGGTAGAATCGTACCCGGCCACGTGGAGCTCGGTAAAACCCAACTGATCAGTGGTTGCACAATAGGTGCCGTACCCGGCCAACTATAGCGTGGCTCGGTAGAGTAAAATAGATACATATATATAATGCATGCTCGACTCATGCAATCACATTCTAAACCTTTCGGAGTGACGTAAGGTCGGTATCCTCTATACACGTTATTAGGACTAACTCTTCACTATGAACCTTATAAGATTTAGGAAGTACGAACAACATTGATAACATAAGAATAAGAGAAGTAACATTAACATCAATCGTTCCATAAGAGGGAAAACAATGTAAGTACTGCTAGCTTCTAAGAGTAGAGTATCTTGGAAGCTCGTTCATTACATTATATACAATCGGAGTCGTGCAAAAGAAGGAAAGGGATA
Organism: Nicotiana tabacum; assembly: GCF_000715075.1. Lineage (NCBI taxonomy): Eukaryota > Viridiplantae > Streptophyta > Magnoliopsida > Solanales > Solanaceae > Nicotiana > Nicotiana tabacum. The sequence goes on along the minus strand of NC_134080.1, from coordinate 44,026,985 downwards.
GCCTCACATACCTTGTATATACTGCCCCAATCTCAAGCTATGCAATTGTCAAAACTCCTTAGTCTACAATAAGAGAAATGATACTATCGTTATCATTTAAGCGTCATAACTATTATGTATCGACCACAACCTATTTTACGATGAAACGGACAGCACCTCCCCTATATATATGACCTCACACCATTCAAAACAGTCACCAAACAGCCCAAACAACATCAATAATAAACATATTGAGCATCCCAAAATAGTCCACACACAGCCTTATCACTCCATACATACGATGACCACCGTAGTCGTGTCAAACAACCTGGAAATGTTACGGATAACTATCAGCCCATAACCCTACATATATATGGTGTTTATCCACACCCTTACTCCTCCAAAACTCCACAAGATAGTAGTAAAATACGCAGCCCAACAACAACGCAAAACAGTCCATAAAACAATAACATTACTACCAAGCCTTTCGATATATATCTCACAAGTTCTAGCTTCAATGGCTTAGCCGCAACTTGGATAATCTTAAATACATATAGAGTAAGAGGTTACTTACCTTTATACAGAAAGAACAACTCCAATTTGACCTTAAATTTCCATGAAATATCCCTCCAATGCTGCCACAACAACAAAAAAGCGAAACTAGCGATCAATTAGTGTTTTTCGGCACTAGATCACTTTAGAAGGCTTGAAATCACCTAGGATTGATATTAAGAACATGAGGGAGTATTTACAGAATATAAACCCTTTAAAACAACCTCCCACACGAGCTGGAACAACACAAAAATGAGCAACAACAAGAAGAACAAGAGACTTACTAGCGCCACGGAATTCCCGACACTTGATTTGTGTTGTTTGCCCCTTTTTGGGTCTTGAATCTTGAGAGAACCTTGAGAGGATGTTCCTAGGGTTCTAAGGTCTGAAAATAGTGAAAAGAAATGACTTAAAACGGGTTGGAGGCATCCTATATAGGTCCAAATATCTTAAACCGACTTAGTGGGCCCCATAGAGAGGTGCTTGGCGCAGTCTCGCGAAAATGCGAATATCTCTCTACTCCGAGATTGTATCGATGAACGGTTTAATGCGTTGGAAACTAGACTCCTAGATATTTAATTTGGTTGGTAGATAACCCCGTAATTCCTTGTAAATTATGAGAAAAGATTATAAATATTTGACCCAATGTTTAAGTAAAATTATGAACCTAAGTTGCGACAACTTTTGTCGACTTTTGTTTCATAACTCGTTTGACTTCAAGACTTATGATACGGATATTATATGATTAAAATACCTTAATAAATGACCTCTTGAGTGTATTAAGCACCGCTAGATTACCTGAAAATACGAGTTACAATATCCTTGATTCGTTTAACTTCTAATACTGGTTAATCACCCTTATACACTCTTGTATCACTTAAGACCAATAGGATTGACTTCTTATCATCTAAAAGATAATTCCTTCTTGGATTTATGTTAACTAATATATGGCATGAACTAACACATGTAGATATGGGTTGTAACAAATATTGTGTGAACCGGGTGACTCTTCCCGATTATGGATGGCGTGACAACCTTCTTAAGGGATTGAGTCCGTTTTTGTTTCTATTTTTGGTAGCTTGTAGTTAAGGTTTCCTCAAGAAAAGCTTTACTTGGGCCTAACACGGTTGCCTTTTATCCCATGGTCAAAGACAAGTCGTTGTGTTTAGGATGGTGAAAGTCGTGACCTTGAGACTCTTGTGTTGACCAAACAATCATCATGTGGTCTTTCGGGACCATTGTGTGCTCAAATTGTGTCTAAGGTTGTTGTGGGTCCCCGACTCTATGTCTTAAACAATCCTTGAGCTTGTGTGGTGAGAAATTGAATTGTGAGTCCAAGTTCCGAGCCAATGGTCTAGAACTTGCCCTGAATGTCTGTTGAGGCGAAATCTTAAGTGAAATTTGGCTTGAGAAGTGATTATAGGCTCTCCTTGATCCAAATGATAGTTGAACAATTCCATAGCCCACCAATGATATACTCCCTAGTTAACCCTTTTGAGCCTTAAACCTTTTTCTTTCAAGAACCAATACTATCAGCCTATATCCATTCTAAAATATACCCTCTTTCGGCACCCGATATTCCCTTGAGCAATGGCAAAAGTCTAAGTTTGGGGGGAGAGACGAGAGAAGGAACAAGTGGTAAAAGGTACTAAAGCGAAGAAAAGGAAGGCAATGAAAAAGAAAAGAAAAGAAAAGAGAAAGACAAAAAGAAAGCCCAATGTGAAAAAGAATAAAAAGGATTCAAAAAAACAAAAGAGAAAAAGGTGTGGAAAATTTTGAAAAAGGAGAAACGCTTTGAAGTGCAATAAAAAGAGTGACGTCTCTCTAACCCCTTAAAAAGAAGTGAGATACTCAAAGAGTCAAGAGAATTGTGTCAAATGAATCAAAAGAAATGCTTAAGGGAAGATGGGACCCATTTAGACCAAACCTTTCCTACCCTGAACCAAAAGCCTTCACATTGACTCCTCAAAAGCCCTATATGATCTTGAGTTGAAGGACGCTTACATTAGAGGATACTTACATGAGGGGCAAGCATATGGTACTTAGAGCCGGACTTGTGACCTTTCCTTGAGAAGAGATGAGTGAATTCCCATTAACCTCGGTTTGTGTGTTAATACTCTAAAAGGTGAGGTTTGCTTAGGGAGAGTTGAGGATGTGTGAGTTTGGGTTCCACAATGGCCAAAGTAAATTGAGAGAGTTCTTTGATGTAATGAGTCAACTCTTGATGCTCTTGTGTCACACTTGATCCATAGTTTTTCAAAGTTTAAATGTTGTTAATGATTCATTTGTATTGAGGGCAGTTGTTAGTCACAATTGATGATTATTGAGGTTATTTTAGGATAGTTGAAAATACTTGGATTTTTCCCTTAGGGGTTGGGTCTTATTTTATTTGCTTGAGGATAAGAAAAGGCTTAAGTTTGGGGGAGTTGATAAGTAGAGATTTTAACGAGTTTTATGCTCCTTCTTGCTTATGCTTTGATTATAAATCATTACAAAATAGTCCCAAAGGGCTCATAAGTTATGCTTGATTGCAGGTTTGATCGACAAAGTGACGAAATGTCAAAGATCGGCTCAAAAGGAGTGAAACAAAGTAAACTGAGGGCAAACAAGCCTAGTGCGGACCGCACAAAATAGAATGTGGCCGCACTAGGTGATTCAGAGAGATGTCAAGATCAAGCTTAAAGCAACGCGGCTGCATTCCACACTGCGTAGCCCGTGGTGAAAGTTTCGCGGTCGCACTGCCTTTTTGTGCGGTCCGCGGAAGAGGTATTCAGAGAGATGACAAAAACCAGGCCTCAGGCAACGCGGCCGCAGTCCACATTGTGCGGTCCGCGGTGAAGGTTCCGCGGCCGCACTGCCTTCTTGTGCGGTCCGCGGAAGAGATATTCAGAGAGATGAAAAATGCCAATGCGGTTCGCGGTCATTGTTGTGCGGACCGCGACAGCTGCCTCCGCGGCCGCGGTCCATTTTACGCGATCCGCTGAGCCTAAGTCAGAGAACCCAGAATTGAAGTCCAAAAGCCTAGCGTGGCCACAATTCATTTTACGCGGCCCGCGCTGACCATGTAGGGGTATTTTTGTCTACTTTTTCCAGCCTAGTATAAATAGAACAATTTATCATTTTTAGGGTATAAGATATATCCAGAACTTAGGTGCGCTCGTGGGAACTTCATTTATAGCCATTTTTTGGCATCTTAGCTTCAAGTTAACGATAGATTCTTGTATTTTCATTTAGCATTTAATTAATATGCCTTGTTCTTCATCTATTTCTCTATTTTCTTCTTCAAGCATGAGTAACTAAACCCATTAGCTAGGATTTTGGCTCAACCCTAGTGTGGGTAATTGAAGGGTGTTGTCATCTATTGTTAGATTGACTATGGGTGTTTGTTATTTGGGTCAATTTTATGGTTTAATCTATGAATTAGTGGTTGCAAATACTGGTTTGTGCTAAGTTGACTTGATTCTTCTTGAGAAAGAGAGCCCACGTCTCTAAAATTGACCCAAAAAGGAATTGGGATGGACTCAAGAGAATTGATAGTCCCAATTAAAGGGTTAAACCTCGAGAGAGTAATTACCCCACTTGAACCCTAGTTGCTTGAGCTAATTTGCCTACCCGTTTGGTCTCGAGAGAGTCAATTGGACAAAATCACTCTCTCTACCGAGAGGTGTGAGAGTGGGTAAAATTGTGCAATGGTTATAGCATAAGCCCCAATTATGTCAATCGAATTTTAGTAACTTCTACCCATCAATTAGCCACCTAGGTAATGTCACAACCCTAGTGCCCTTCTTCCCATTAGATACAACTTAACAATTATCTCGTAGCATAATCTAGTTTCAATTAATAGCTTGGTAATATTAGTTTATAATCTAAAAACCCAAAAATGTATGGAAGTGACATTTGGAACAAATACACACTTCTAGTCTAGATAGATACTAGACTCCATTCCTAGCTCCCTGTGGAAATCGATCCCGACCCTCATATTGGGTAAAAGCTATTGCGACCCTCTCTTCCTACTTTTTAGTAGTGTGGAGTTTGAAGCGATCACCCATGTAGATTACTCGAGACCAAAAGGTGAACATGTACGCATGTATAATATATTGAGAGAAGTATTTTTCCTTGCCAAATATTTCCTGCCTTAAAGAAATTTTTACTTTATGATTTCATAATTTTGATCTATTGTGGAAACAGGCTTAAGGACCAATCACAACTGAAGTTCAAACAACTTACCCCATACTCGGGGACTGCCATCCAAGAAATCGATGTAATCGACTTATTAAAGCCTCGAGATTATAAGACCTTGAAAAGGCAACCCTCATTTTTATAGGCCACGGCCACCCCACTCGGGGACTGACACTTCGACCAAATTTGAATTGTAATCGGGAAATAAGCGCAAGAGGCAAATCCCAAATTAAAGGCTACCACCAAGACTACCACGGTTCGGAGATGTCCGAATTCCGTAATGAAACAGGCCTTCTAATATCTTCACAAAACTGGTTAAAAAGGCAACCCTCGGCAAAATTATAAAGGATTCTGATAACATCAACCCTCGAAAACCCTAAGAGGTACCAGATTGTTCGAACTCTCGAACAACCTTATTTCATGCTAAGGCATAACAAATTTTAATATGATCAAATTTTTAAGCCGAAAAGGGAAAAGAGTCATTCTTTTGAGGCCATATCGGCCTAATTCAAGAACCTAAGGGCCATTCCATTTTTTGAGTTCGAGAAGTCATCCTCTCTCAACTAAAACCTAAGGGTCATCCTACTTCGAGTTCGAGCAAGTACTCGCTCGATTATAAAGACTACACTAGTCTGACTTCGATCAAATATCCCAAACCTCGTACTTAAGAAAGTTTTCAAGATGTGGACGAAACAGAATTTGCACGAGGCAAAAATTGAAATAAAGCCAAGTCCAAGAGAAAATAGGTCTTTTATATATGAAAATATTTACAATGACTGATCAGGATCCTACGCAAAAATTCAAAAAAGAAAAATCCTAACTGCCTAATTTTCCTCATGAGCTACATCTTCGCCATCGAGATCTCCTCCGCTCTCGGATCCACTCACGCTCCCAGAATCATTATCATCATAAGAGAGCAATGCTTTGGATTCAGCCTCAAGCTCTTTCGCATTCTCGATCTCGGCAACAAGGTTAAAGCTACGATCATGAATCTCCTCAAGAGTCTCTCTTCGAGACTGGAACTTGACATGCTCGGCAATCCAAAAAGCTCGATTTTGAGCGGCCTCGGCAGATTCTCTTGCTTGGTCTTGAGCAACTTCAGCATCAGATCGGTAAACGGCCATGATCGCCACCACGTCAGCCTTTACTTTTTCTGCCTCAGATTTAACTTTTACAAGTTCAGTGGCTAACCGAGCCTCGAGATCCTCTATTTTCTTGGCTTGAGCTGAGCTTTCCTCCTTCATGCCTTGAAGCTGATTTTTGGCCGATGATAGTTGGGCTCGAGTAGCTTCTTTCTCCGAGGCAAGGCGGTCCATGTTTTGTTTCCACCCCAAGGTCTCCGCCCTTATCATGTTAACCTCCTCACGGAGCTGTTCGATCTTTTCAGCCTTCTTCTAAACCTGTAAGATCAAAGTATTAGTCATCGTCCCCGGACTGATACATTGAGATTCTAAGATTTTCATTACCTGCTCAATCAGTTCGGTCTACTCTTTCTAAGTCGTGGCCAATGCAGCTCGGAGGTCCTTGATCTCCTCTTCTTTTTGCATGCTAAGAAGTTTGAGGGCATTTCTCTCCTCCGTGAGCCTTTGAAAATCGGCCCCGCATCGGCTTAGATCTGCTCGAGAAATGCATCACGATAGAGTGTCAAGGCCTATGCAGAAAGAAGAAAGGAAATTAGACAAGAAGAAGTAAATATAAGTGTGATATCGATGAGGGGAGTTGAGACTTACCCAACTCAGGATTCATTGAGCCTCATCGAAGAGACTTGATGCTTCAATCATGTCGGCAGCATCTTCGACCCCGGTAAAACACCCACGGAGGAGGTCCTCCCCTCCGTGGGCTCCTTCCACATAGGGGTCCCCATGGCCTGGGCTTCTTAAATTGCCCCCTCAAAAAATGTAGGAAGGGTCGGCGAATCGCCAATTTCTATTGCCCAAGCGAGTCACTTGGGGCGTTCTCTTCATTTCGAAGGGCCTCAGAGCTGGCCCCTTCAGGCATACCCACCGATTGCTCATTTCGGCGAGAGGCATCTACAGTCTCCGATGACTCGGGGACTTTTCTCGGGCCTTCTTCCGGGACCTCCTCGGTTCGAGGCTGAATCTCTTCAACCCTTACCGACTCAGCGGCCTTTGAGGCCTCAATGTTTTTCTTCACTCGGGCAACCAGTTCAGATCCATCGTCTTCATCTTCTTCTTCTTCCTCTCTTAGTCCCTGAGCTACATCAACAGGTAGAGGGACGGTATCTGTCTTCGGCTTACAAGCCTTACTTTTCTTGGGCTTTGGATCCTCGGAGGTCGAGACCCTTTTTCTCTTTTTATCCTTCGCCGGTTTCGGAACCTCCTCCTCCACGGATGGGGCCTCATGACAACATCTTTTCTGAGGTCTGTATGAAAGGAAATCAAGTGAGTATGAAAAGAAACATTTAAGCGAAAATCATTAAATACGCGAAAAGGGGCTTACCATGATTTTTGACCTCCCATCGGCCCCTTGCCAAATCACGCCATGAGCGCTCAGCGTACGAAGAGGTCAAAGTTAGGTCCCGAACCCAATTCTCGAGGTTAAGAATTGCACCGGGCATCCAAGAGAACGCTACATCGTAGAAAGGGCTGTCGATAAGAAGAAGCAAAGGAAACAAAACAATAAATGGAAGCTATAGGTGGGATTGTACTTATGTTTCATATTCTATTTCTCGGGAAATGGCATCTTCTCGGTCGGGATTAGGTCGGAAGTCTTCACTCGAACGAATCGGCCCATCCATACTCGATCCTTATCCTCATCTATGCTCGAGAACAACACCTTGGTAGCCCTACGCTGAAGCCTTATTAACCTTCCTCAATAGTGTCGGGGGATGTACAACCTGATGAGATAGTCGAGGGTGAAAGACATCCCCTCGACTTTGCTCGAAAAGAATCGGAGCAGAATAACAATTCGTAAAAAGAGGAATGGATTTGACCTAAGGTTATTTGATATTGACAGCAAAAATCAACGATGACGGGATCGAGAGGACCCAGCGTGAAAGAGTAAGTGTAAACACTTAGAAACCCTTCCACATGAGTAGTGATGTCTTCTTCTGGGGCCAGAATCACCACCTCTATGTCTTCCCAACGGCAGTCTTCCTTTACCTGCTTAAGGTCGCTCTCAGTTATCGAGCATATATATCTCGACATTGACTCGCATCGACTAGGGACCGACAAAGTTTTCTCGACCTTAAAGTCGGAAGTAAGGACACACCCCCCGGGAACGCACTCATCAAGGCACGGTGCCACCGGTGTTTTATCGTCAGCCGATCGCGATGAAGAAGCTTTTTCCTTTTGAAGAATGGTTTTTGATGTTTTTGCCATTTTTATGTGAGTTTGAAGAGAGAAGGAAACGACAGGACTTGGTGTTTGAGAGGGGATTAACATCAAACCCTGGAAATTCTGAAGAAAGGAGAGACTTAAGAGGCATAAAAGCTTAAGAGATTAGAAGAAAGTGAAAGTAAAGATTGAATCAATGAGAGAGAGGGCCTATTTAAGGGATCCACGACGACGGTTCAATGGCACTAGTGGCCGACCACTAACTGACGCTCATTAATGACTTGGGGAACTGTACTGATGGGACATTTCAGTCATTTCCGCCGCTTACGTCACGAGAATGACGTCATGACAGGTCGAAGTACAAAATTGAAGGGTCAATTCGTTTCTTCTCATTACATTCCAAGAAACGAGGGGACTGTATGTATACTGTTAAAATTGGGCCTACCCGATTCTACTATTTGATCGAGATCAGAGAGTTGCATCGAAGGCCGGCCCCGTAGTGGATCAGACCGAAGCACGAGGACAGGATATCGAGTTCAAGAATTGAGGTGCCTATCGAGATCGAGGCCAGTAGCGATCGAGACTTAATAGGGCAAACTTCGAGCAAAGCGCAATAACAGAAAAGTGAGATATCCGTGACTGGCCGAAGATCATGGAGAAAATCTCGGAACAGATCAAATCAAAGGCGGTTGTTTAGGTTAATCATGGGATTTACTTCCGTAATTAGAATTATATCATAGATAGGATTCACATACTATATAAAGAGGGTTCTAATCATTTTGTAAGCATCTTACATTCTAAGACATAAAAGCAATATAACGCCTTATCTTTAGTTCATATTCTTGTTCATCAGCTTGTTATATTTTTAAATGTTCTTGCACCAACCAATTCGAGGGCATTCAAGCTCGAGGGTTGAATTCCGTTCAAACATCGGTTTGTTTTATCTTATTGTTAATTTCTATTACTAATCTTTACATTTATCAATTGATATTAGGTGAAATATGTGTCCTTAAAATCAAATTATAAGTTTATTGTTATCCAATTTTAAGGGTAAACAATTATAATCACGGGATAACTAATCTCGGGATTAGTTATACCACGATTTTATCCCAACCAAACATGGGATAAACTCATCTCAAATTTAATATCGGGATTAATTATCCATTATCTGTCATACCAAATAAGTCCTTAATGTGTTATATCATAATTACTTACTACTATTTGTTCTGAGATATTAATTAATATTTATTAAATAAGTTCCCTTGTAATTACTTTTTAAGCAACTTTGTTGCATAAATATTTCTTGCACCCGAAGTCAAACTCTAATTTTGGTGGTAATGATTTTTATTTATTGAAATATAGCATCTCAACAAGATTGATACGGATCAGGTTTATCCTTAACAATAATAGCTGTAAAGCTGACTAGATGCATAGTAAACCATATCCTTTCTTGGATTTATACTATTTAACGCAAACCAATGGATTTACATCTCATAATGACATTGCCAATGGCTTATCTTTTATTTGTGATTTGAATATTTATTCAATTTGTACTCTTTTTTTAAAATTAAAATTTCTTTTTTCTAACAAGGACAATCAGTGGATTAGGATTCAGGATAAGACCTACCCCTTCTTTTTTCTTCATTTACTATCTATTTATTTCTGAATTTCATAAACATTGACAATGTAGTTTTTTTTATACTTATTAAAAAAAATTAATTTATAATATTAGGGCAGTTATCATTTTTCTGAGATTATAAATTAATATCTAAAAAATTATATAAAATTATAAAATAAGTGATCTGATCATATGAATATCTCTTACACGTAGACTTAGACTTAGACTCATATTTTTTTATATATATACCCCAGCCCCATTATTCTATTTACTTATCTTTAAGGTTTCTTAATTATTTTCTAAACAAAGTTTTTTCTTTTTTCTTTTTTCCAATGATAACTTATCATCTCAATATTATATAAACAAGATATGTGTCCTCTATTCTGCTCTTCTTCTCCTTCTTGTCCCAAAGATCTAAGCTTTTTCATGTTAAAATTTTGCCTTTCTTTCACCAACCTTTTCTTTAAAATCCCATTTTTATAGTTTCCAATATTTCTTAATTCAATATTTGGCTTATACAATTCTTTTTTTATGTGATCTGAAGCTGAGGAAAATTAAAAAAGAAATGTCTGTGAGTATGATAATGAAGAAAAGAGAAGTTGAAGGTTCATCTGGATTTATGCATGCATTAGCATCTGTTTGTGTTAATCCAAATGAGAAATTTAAAGGAGATCAGAATTCTTTTTGTGGTAATAATATAAAGATGGTTTTTTATGAAGAGAAAATTAATGAAGAAAAGTCATTGAATTCATGTAGTTCTTCATCTTCTATTGGAAAAAATAGTGATATTTCAGAAGGATCAATGGAAAAAACAGATGATTCTGAGGAAGTTCAGAGTTCTTATAAAAGTCCTTTGAATTCTATGGAAACTCTAGAGGAAGTTTTACCAATGAGGTAATTTTTACAGCTTTTTATCTGTTTTTTTTTTATTTTTATTTTGTCCATGTTTTTTCTTATTTTTTAGATGAAAACAATTGATTCTTTTTCACTCAAAGAAAAAATAAATAAATTGCATTCTTCATCATCCAGCAACCGATGAAGTTTTTCTTTTAAATTTTTCGAGGATTTTCCTCTTCTTCTTTTTTTCAAACTTTTAATGTTCTGTCTTTTTTTAATGGTTTCTTCTAGTTTATCTGTGTTGTTTTGGGAGAGATCAAAGCTTTTGATTTGATTGATAAAGCCAAGTTTTTCCTTAGTTTATTAATCATTTTTTATATTAAGAACATAGTGGGGTTGCTAATTAGCTGGAATTCAACTATACTATTTAAGAAATCCAGATTCTTTAGCATATTCACCAATATTATAGTCTCCTATTTTTTTGTCCTTTTGAATTTTCAATTTCTTGAGAAAGTGAGAATCTTCCAACACTTGAGAGAAATCAAGAATCAGTTTTTTAATTTAAAAAAAAATTGTTCCAGGCTTTATCAAAATGATTCTCATGATTTACCCTTTCTAGTAGGAATCTATGCCTAGAAAATTAATTTTTCTTTATGTGCTCCAATTTTTTTTTGAATCTTCTTGGGACGAGGTCTATCGGAAACCGCCTCCATATCGGGTAGGTGTAACGTCCGCATACACACACTGCCCTCTTGTCGTGCTCTAATTTGTTATAGATCTGGATTTCAATGAGCTACTATTTTTACCAAAAATGTTAATTTTCATCTCTTTTGGTAGGTTCTTATAAGGAAAAAATATTATCTCTAGATTTCCAATTAACATATGTGTGATTTTTTGCAGAAAAGGTATCTCAAGGTTCTATAATGGAAAGTCAAAATCATTCACAAGTTTAAGAGAAGCTTCAACTACATCCTCAACAAAAGATTTAGCAAAGCCAGAAAATGCATATATTAGAAAAAGAAGAAACCTATTGGCTTGTGGTTTAGCTTGGGATACTAACAAAAACAGAGGTGGAATCTCAAAAAGAGTAACAAATTCAAGTAGAACCACATTAGCATTAGCAGCAGCTATGAATTGTTGCTCATCATCAGGTTCAGTACTTAGCAGCATTAGTGAAAACACAACAATCTCATCTGTTCCTTTCGTGTCGCGCCTTAATCCTCATTTCAAAGAGTACAACAATCACAACCATTGTAATGGATTGAATTCTCCTTGTTTATCGCCATTAGCTCGTGGGAATTTCTCGGGTTGGAGATCATTCTCCTTGGCTGATTTGCAGCAATGTGAGGTTGTTTCTGTTACAACAAGTCCTACATTAGAAGCTAATATGGAATAATTTCTTGTCCAAGAATTTCCATAGAAATTATAGTATAAACAGAATTTCTTGTTCAGTTTATTTAGCAAGAGGGTTCAAGAATTCTTGTCCTTTAAGCTAGCAAGTCTTATAGAAGCCTCCAGATTCAAATGCGTTTGGATAACATCCTTTTTTTAATTAGGTTTAGCGAGCTTAATCCTGCAACATGTTAATTAGTTAACCATCCACATATTTTAATTAATGAACGTATAGTAGATATACTGACTTATCGCTCCAACTCAAATATCATTAGTCACTTAACGTCGGGAGATGCCAGATTGAGTGAACGGAAAAGGGCCATATATGTCAGTGAACTATGCGAATTAGTACAGATATGCCCGCCATTAATAATTTGGTACAGATATCCAATCCGTTTAATACTTGCTCATTCATGCCCTTAGTTTAACGGAACCACTATTTTGTCTTTCTTTAGTAATGAATAACTTGACCCAAACCCAAATTTGCTAAACCGATCTATTAGGACCCGACCCACTCTTATTTCAAAAATATTTTTTGATATATTATTTTTGTTTGATTGAGAAATTGTGTGATAATCATATTTATTTATTTGAATAATTGATAATCAATTTATTTTTGTTATACATCATTTCGGGAAGTAATCTTACTAAAAGTAGTAATATTTATTTATTATTTAAATAATATAATATTCGAACTAGTTTGTGCTTTCTTCGATCATTTTACCATCTATTTTTATTTTTCTCACAATCTATTTGTTATTTTTCACCAATACAAATATAAATAACTCCATGTTCACTATAACTTAACCCGATGGATCCATTTTTTTTGTTTAGATAAGTGATCATTATATGATTGATTATTATTTTATTGGATTATTTTCTGCATTACAAATTTGTTATGAAATAAGTAATAAATTGTTAAAACAGTGGTGCTTCTTTTCCATTTTTATTAATTAATTATTTCATAACAAATATTATTTCATAGTAAGCACCTCTGTTAAAATAGTGGTACTTCTTTTTCATTTTTATTAATTAATTATTTTATAAATAATATTATTTCATAACAAGCACCACCGAGAAAAATAAAAATAGATGGTAAAATGATTGAAGAAAGCACAAATTAATCGAATATTATGTTAGTAAAATAATAAATAAATATCACTTGCTACTTTTAGTAGGATTACTTCCCGAAATGATGTATAACAGAAAAAAAACTTATTATCAAATTACTCGAATAAATAAATATGATTATCACACAATTTCTCAATCAAACAAAAATAATATATCAAAAAATATTTTTGAAATAAGGGCGGGTCAACAGATTTTGGTTGGATCCGATTATTAATTATTTAAAAATGACAAAATAGTGATTCTGTTAAACTAAGGGTATGAATGAGCAAGTATTGGACGGATTAGACATATATGTGCCAAACTATTAACGGCAGGCATATTTGTCCTAATTCGCATAGTTCACTGGTATATATGACCCTTTGGATGTATGAACGAATGAGCAATTTGGGATGTAACATGAGAAATGAGGGTATGAATTCCTTTAGATTAACATTTTATGAGGTGAAATTACTGGTGGCCTGTTTAATAGTCATGCCTATAGCAACAACAATGCTTTAATGGATATAGAGCCCGTTCGGCTTAGCTGATTTAGAGTAGTTGATAAGCATTAAGTGTTGAAAAGCATTTTTAAGTGTTGTAGTTAATTTAAAAAATAAGCAGTTACGTGTTTGGATAAAAGTGCTGAAATTAATAATAAGCAGCTGAAGAACTGGGTATACGAAGAGTTTTGTTTTAAAAAGAAGTATTTTAGAGATAGAATAATAAATATTTTGGTCAAATCTAAAGTGTTTATAAGCTGAAATTTGATAAGTTGGAGGAGACCAACTTATGACTTTTGGCTTATAAGCACTTTTAATTTTACCAAACGCGTAGATAAACCAAAAAATACTTATAAACCAGTCTGAGGAGCTTATAGGCTTATCCAATAGTTGATTTAACTTTGCTTCTTTTTATCTCCTCCACTCCCAACTTTTAACAAGTTTTTATCTTATATAGAGCCCATATTGCTTTATTGGACAAAGGACCCCCACATTTAAAGTGACAACATCCCCAAAGCCAACAGTTTAACTTATGCCCACTGTTTTCCCTGCTAATGGAGCTGGCACCGAGTGATGTGGAGATAGGAAAAACCAATTTTTTAGCTTGAAGCAAAAGATTAAAATAGGACATTATTTTGTCACTATTAAAGCAAAAGACTTTAAATGTCACTATTAAAGGACATTATTTTGTCCTACCAAAATAGGATATTCCACTGCAGCTTAGGAAGTGTAAAAAGTTTGAATATTTTGATTTTCAGATTCCAGCGTGACTTTAAATAATTCTTTAAACTTTTATGAATTTACATAATAACAAACTAAATAGAAGACTAAAAACCATACGTTTTTACAACTAACAAGAAATTGAAAATAATCAGTATTCAGTCGTTAAGTTGTAGAGTAAGTGAGTTTTCGACCAATATTGTCCCTTATCTTTATCTTTGAGGGTAGGTTTATTTTGGTCCCTCAAATATAACCCTAAGCATATTTAGTCTCTTTCAAACAAAAATGGCCAAAAACTCTAGAGTAAGTAAATGCCCCATCTTTCAAACAATATTTTTTTATCAGATTATTTTCAGTATTGAGTCGTTAAGTTGTAGACTAAAAGCATCACATAAAATGAGATCAGATGATTATCTTAAGAATCAGTGTAGCGAAGAGGTTGACAATAAATCTTTCAAAAAGTTGACCGTTTGCCCCTTACGCCTGTTCTAGATAAGTAGATATGGTTACATCATTTATTTAAGCTGTGTTGAAAGACGAATGCCTAAACAGGATTTTGCAGTAAAGGGAATACTGGTACAGATCTTTCATTAAAGCAACTTTGAGTCCAATCCAACGCATGAAAGGGAAGGAAAATTAAAAGAGAACCAAATAGTAAGTAAATGCCCCATCTTTCAAACAATATTTTTTATCTTAAATTGACAAAGCATTTCTAAATGGGTACTAAGACTATCGAAATCTTTCAGCTAAAATTGACCCCATGGATAAGTATAAAAATGAAGTATTTTAATAAAGACAGTAAGCTGCTGTTAGGGCTAAAATAACTGAAGCACAATTATACAGATCACATAATGAAGTATGCAACTCATCAATCCTTGGAACCAGGTTCAAGAAAGAGCACACTTGCCGAACTATGAGACTTGGCTCACTATTTACACTTGAGGAGTGGAACAAATGTAGGAGAACTTGAATGGTTGCATTTGTTACAACATGACTGATTTCGATAATTTTTCAAAATATCAAATAAATAAGGGTATTCACAGTAAATGTACATCAACAAATACAAGCCTATCATTTGTACAGGGAACAGAAATGGTTAGTGAGGTAAAGGAAATATGGCTACATCTCTAAAATGGCAAGTGCCTTGAAAACTTCAAAGGCAGGAAGATACAACAATGAAATAACCAACATGACAGATATACAGAGCTCAAAAGAGGCGGCACTCCGAAAAAATAGGAAGCCTTTTGAGTAAATTGCACCTAATGCCTGTACAGATCCTACTCTAGACCTAGACTGCCATGTAAACAATCTGATGGCGTGTTCTTTTTGGATGACAACTTGTCCAGCATCTCCAGGAATCAGTTCCCAACTTCAGATGCAGTTTTCCCCCAGCAAGAATTGGTGACGTTGCACTGTGTGCAATGTCGCGAATGGACAATGCTGGGAGTTGTGCAAGAAAGAAAAGCTCTGAATGTGCCAAAAGAAAATTTACTTTGCATGCTGTATCATAAGCAATGCCGATGGATATTCAGATAGGAATTTTGGCAGCTCCATAAGTGAAGGATCTAACTCAGGAAGTGCCATATAAATGTCTTCTGTTAAGAACGGAATACTGCAAGCAGCAACAAATAATTAAAGAAGGCAACGGGGAAATGATCAAATGAATTCTCCATACACCAAGCAACTGATATGAAGCTTGCATCTTATGGACTCATATTTCATTAAGCAGAAGGCTTGATTAACGTCAAACCGAATGGCATTTGCAATATTGATGTGATCTATGAACTGGTTCTTTATGCTATCCTTAAATATTTAGTGTGCTAAACTAAATGCTATTGAGCATTTGTGTAACCAGGACAAGCTGCTACTTAGAAAAATCACTTCTAATGATTAAGATATTGTTAATCATCGACGATATCCATCAGAATTGAACAGTAAACTAATTTATATCCAACTTTGACAGAGAACAATTAACTAGTAGTTTTAGGATAGGCATACCTCAAAAGGAAAAAAATGCTGGAATAGCAGTATATATCAGTAAACCATACCTCAGATCATCATCCAACAAAAATGAGTTAGATGTTAGATTCTGAGAATCCTTGTTTAAAATCTCCCTCATCTGTGCGACAACCTACAGAGTATACAGAGTCATAAGCCTATGAGCCAAAACATTCCCGGCAAAAAGACAGGAGAAATGCACTAAAACACTTACCTCATTTGACACACTTTGAGTTCCATACTTGTCATCCCAATACATGGTACTAATTCGATATATTTGTCTGATTGTCAATGCCTGTTCAAGATGAAATACTTCGGATATTCAGTCTGCAAACAAGACTGACATCACAATGACATGTTGTGCTATTATCTCTTACCGGGCAAAGGTCCTGTCTTATCTCTTCCAGTGATTTCTTCCTCTTCTGATGAATTACCTAGATAGCCACGGCGAATAAAATTTAAAGCTCAGAATGAAACGTTCAGATATTAAAGTGCTATTTAGCAAGGTATGGCATTAACCAGAAATCCAACAGCTTGTCTGATATAATTAAGTTCATGCCAAGATGTACCTGCAAACTACATTCAGCATCCACGTACTTCTTTGTCAGTTCAACATCTACATTGGAGAATGCACAGGAGAAAAAGAATGTCTTTCTTAATACCTCTTCTTTTGCATTGACTATCCATTTTTCTAATTCTGCCAAACCGGACTTCACATATTCTCCATTTGAAAAGGTGCAACATTCTCGTCGGAGTAAAAGACTTGCATAAAATCAAAGACAATCATAAGCTTTATTTTCACAAAAGAAAAAGGATAGGATTAAAAGAAGAAGATACTTGTAAGTTAATGATACCTGTTAAAAAGTGATATGTTGATGAAGGAGAAAACCTGGGTTGTCAGCTTGCGGATGAAAAACGAAGGCACCTGGAAATACATCCATTTGTAGACAGTAAATTGACAAGAGAACGAAATTGCAAGTTTTGAAGTAACAAGGAGTTAGAAAAAGCAGACACCCTCTCCTATCACCCCAGACTAATCTTTTGCAAGTGTACTAACTATCAATGCTGTAATTGCAAGGGACACAAAAACAGAATACAAGCTTTCTTGAAGCAATACCCAAAAAACAGAATATCATTTGGATGCTTTGGAGGTTATTGAGCTATACAAAATAGAAGAAAAGGAAAATTAAGGAGTAATTGATAAATCATCAAGGTGTAATATATCATTAAGGTGATCAGGAATCCTCGGGGAGCACTGAAATAGACGTAGAGGCAAGCTGAAATAAGGCATGTGCACATTGCGAACTAAATAACCTGACCACAAATATCCGACACATACTTGGTGACTTGGGAACATGGCTTTTGTATAAAGGTATTTTATATGAGACTTCAACTATCCTCTTAATGTTCTCCAAAGAAATATTTATATTCTAAAACATCTCAAAATCCTGGTCAAATGCACAGCTTAAACTTGGGGTTGTGGTGTTCTTTCTTTTTTTTTTTTTTTTTTTGGGGGGGGGGGGGGGGGTGATTGAGTTGCGGAAGGTTACCAATTTAAAAAGCCAATAACTGTATCTAGCCAACAAACTAGCCATCCTGTTGCGAACCCATGCATATCCTCATAAGAAGGGAGGAATAGCATAGTGAAAAAGACCCCCCTCCAACACCAAGAAAGCAAAGTGGAAAATGGCCTCCTTTGGGTAGAGGTTTTGGGGATAGATTTACCATATCCGAGGGAAAAAACAAACAAAAAGGAACTTATGCATATCCTCATTGTTGGTTGTGAACTTCTGCAAATCTCACCAGTTACATTTTGTGCACAGCATAATTTTTTTTGGGATGAAGTAACAAATTTATTGATTTGGGACAAAGTCTCATATACAAGCAGTATAAAACGAGTATAGAGCCTACACAAAAATGTGGTTCTCTATGGGAAAAACCAATGATCCATATAAACAGGAACACTCATGGATGCACCAAAACTAATAAAATTTTGGAGGTTATTCCACATATATACAAAATTATATTCCACTACTTCCAAAGCTATCATATTCATCTCCCAAAGAACCCAAATGAGAGCTAGTGAGGCTACATCTCATGCCCAGCCCTGCGTCATCTTCTCCCCTTTACAAAGGTCCAATTGTGTAGCACGTGATTTGCAAAGCATAATATATATTTTTAAATTGCACTGCGTCGCAGAATCCCTACTAACCCATTTTTAAATTGAATGGCATGTTATCCATCTGGCAGTGCCAAAATAGCATTTCCCAAAAATATATACTCTATTTGACCTACAAATAGACTGTTCTAGTTTTAAATTATTTACAGGGCAACTTTCCCTTGCACTCTTCAATATTTTAACTATCATTCAGAAAGACCAGGCTGTGGTAGAGTAATTGTCCCAACCACAAAAAAGAAAACAATCTAGGTTCTGGATGACTTCTATTAAGAACGAAACTCAACTCTCATCTTAACTTCTGTGTCCACACAAAAGAGAACTCACGCATTGCAACTGAAAAGCCCACTTTGCTTCCTTGGTAACTCGAATCACCAACTTCATGGTTGAGGTTGAGGACCCTTTCCACTAGGCTATCCCTCCTTTATCACTATTCATAACCAAAAATGTTGTTTTAAAAACAAGAGTCAAACAACACGTTCCGCTTGAAATAGAGGGAATAAAAAACAGTTGTTGCAATAGAAATAAGGATAAGCTGTTTATTCTAAGTCTAGTAACGGTAAACATAAATGGAATAGCAATTGTAAGGACTTTGCAACATTAAAATGCAACTACAAACATGACATATGAAAATTGCATCAAAGAAATTCTTCATGGACGCAATACTGCAACCTCAAATTAAGAGTGAGAAAAAATACAGCTAAATGAGACGATGAGAACAATATGCATACATGATTTCCGCGTAAGCGACTCAAGAAAGAATCCAGAAATTTGATGATGCTATCCCACTGACTGCTTGGTGCCTGTTGAGGGATACCACCAGGTGATCTAGTTGATTTGCCTCCATGCACCCGTTGGATTTTTGGTGCCTTCACACATGAACACGTGATACAGAAAATTAAAATTACAGTGCTAGGAAAAAAAGGTAGCCTATCAGGTGATGTACATATCATGCTTAACTACAGGAAGAGCATGAAACAATCAACAAAATTCCCCAATTTAGCTTTTTTTGTTCTTAAGAATCCCCCAATTTTAGAGTTTCAGAGAAATCCCCCAATTAAGCAGCAGTTACTTATTTAAAATTCAACAGAGTTACCATACGACAATCAAATATCAGCCAACACCACCTCAATCCCAAACAAGTTGGGATTGACTAGATGACTCTGTATTAGTGTGAGAATGCACGGGAGAAAAATCTATTGATTAAAAAATTAATAATGATACACTGAGCCCTATATATATAATACATGTCCTACTCCTAATACATATGGGATTAGGGTTATATACTACTATTTAACTATGTACGGAGAGTATCTTTTCATTATATACTACTGTTATAATGATACAGAGCTTGTTACATATATAACTAATACGAGGACCAGTGAGGGACTTGGTGAAAATATCAGCAAACTGATCATTCGACTTCACAAATTTTGTAGTAATATCTCCCGAGAGTATCTTTTCTCTAACAAAGTGACAGTCAATCTCGATGTCTTTAGTTCTCTCATGGAACACTGGATTTGACGCAATATGAAGAGCAGCTTGATTATCACACACAAGTCCCATCTGACTAATCTCACAAAATTTCAACTCCTTGAGCAACTGTTTGATCCAAATTAGCTCACATGTAGCCATAGACATTGCTCGATATTCTGCTTCTGCACTAGACCGAGCAACCACATTATGTTTATTGCTCTTCCAAGACACCAAATTTCATCCTACTAAGACACAATATCCAGACGTAAAACATCTATCAGAAGGTGATCCTGCCCAATCAGCATCTGAGTATCCAACGATCTGCTCATGGCCTCAATCCTCAAACAATAAGCCTTTGCCTGGAGCTAATTTTATATACCGAAGAATGCGGACAACTGCATCCCAATGACTATCACAGGGAGAATCCATAAATTGACTCACAACACTCACATGAAAGGAAATGTCAGGTCTAGTCACTGTGAGGTAAATTAATTTACCAACCAACCGCCTATATCTTGCAGGATCGCTAAGAGGCTCCCCCTGTCCTGGCAGAAGTTTAGAATTCGGATCCATCGGAGTGTCAACAGGTCTACAACCCATCATTCTTGTCTCCTCAAGATTATCTAAGGCATACTTCCGTTGTGAGATCACAATACCTGAGCTAGACTGAGCGACCTCAATACCCAAAAAATACTTTAATCTGCCCAGATCCTTAGTCTGAAAGTGCTGAAAGAGATGTTACTTCAACTTACTAATACTATCCCGACCATTGCCGGTAATAACAATATCGTCAACCTAAACGACCAGATAAATACAGAGATTTGAAGCAGAAATGTCGATAAAATACAGAGTGATCAGCCTTACTACGAGTCATGCCAAACTCCTGAATAACTGTGATGAACTTACCAAACCAGGCTCGAGGAGACTGCTTTAGACCATAGAGGGACCGGCGCAACAGACATACAAGGCCACTAAACTCCCCCTGAGCAACAAAACCAGGTGGTTGCTCCATATAAACCTCATCCTCAAGGTCACCGTGAAGAAAAGCATTCTTAATGTCCAACTGATAGAGAGGCCAATGGCGAACAGCAGTCATGGATAGAAAAAGGCGGACTGATGCAATTTTAGCCACAGGAGAGAAAGTATCACTGTAATCGAGTCCAAATATCTGAGTATATCCTTTGGCAACAAAACGAGCCTTAAGTCGATCAACCTGGCCATATGGACCAACTTTGACTGCATACACCCAACGACAACCAACAGTCGATTTACCCAAAGGAAGAGGAACAAGCTCCCAAGTACCACTCGTATGTAAAGCAGACATCTCGTCAATCATAGCATGTCGCCATCCGGGATGAGACAGTGCTTCACCTGTAGACTTAGGGATGGAAACAGAGGACAAAGATGACGCAAATGCACAATGAGATGATGAGAGACGATGGTAACTTAAATCGACATAATGAGGATTAGGATTAAGTGTGGACCGTATACCTTTTCGTAGTGCAATCGGTTGATTAAGAGGAGACAAGTCCGCAGTATTAGCAGGGTCAGGTGCTGGACATGAATCAGCTGGGCCTGATGCTGGGGGTGGTCGATGATGATAAGTCAGGAGTAGTGGAGTTGTAGAAGGTTGAACTGGACTAGGTGGTCGCACTGGAGCTATAGTTGGTGGAACTGGACTAGGTGGTGGCACTGGAGCTATAGGTGGTGGAACTTCAACTGGAACTATAGGCGGTGGAGCTATAGAGTAATATGAATGGGAGATAGGAACTGAATCTCCAAAAGAAGGAACGGGTAGCACCTCAGAAATATCTAAGTGATTAACTGGACCTGTGAAGTATGATTGGGTTTCAAAGAAGGTAACATCAGCAGACATAAGAAATCGCTGAAGCTCAGGAGAATAACATCGATATCCCTTTTGCGTTATCGAGTAACCCAGAAATATGCACTTAAGAGCACGAGGAGCTAACTTATCTTTTCCTGGAGTAAGGTCATGAACAAAGCACGAGTAACTCCCAAAGACACAGGGTGGAAGAGAGAACAAAGGTAAGTGGGGAAACAGGACAGAGAAAGGAACTTGATTTTGGATAGCTGAAGATGGCATACGATTAATAAGATAACAAGATGTAAGAACTTCATCCCCCCAAAAACGCAGCGGAACATGAGATTGTATGAGTAGGGTACGAGCAGTTTCAATAAGATGTCTATTCTTTCTTTCAGCTACCCCATTTTGTACGGATGTGTACGGACAAGATGTTTGATGAATAATCTCATGGGAGTTAATAAAAAAATGGGGAAGACAAATACTCTAGGGCATTATCACTACGAAATGTGCGGATAGAAACCCCAAATTGATTTTGAATTTCAGCGTGGAAGGTCTGGAAAATAGAAAACTCAGATCGATTTTTTATCAAAAATATCCAAGTGCACTTGGAATAATCATCAATGAAACTGACAAAGTAGTGGAATCCTAAGGTAGAACTAACCCAACTAGGACCCCAAACATCTGAATGGACTAAAGTAAAAGGTGACTCTGCTCGATTATCAAGACGCCGCGGGAAATGGGAGCGGGTATGCTTACCGAGCTGACACGACTCACACTCTAAAGTGGACAAGTGAGATAAGTCAGGTACCATTTTCTGAAGTTTTGACAAACTGGGATGTCCTAACCGTTTATGTAATAAATCTAGTGAATCAGTAACGGGACAAGTTATTGGAGGAAGACAAGATGCGAGTCCATGTGATTTTGCAAGGATAAGGTAATAAAGTCCATCTGATTCACGCCCGGGACCAATGATTCGCCCTGTACTGCGTTCCTGTATAAAAACAAGGTCATCAAGGAATAAAACAACATATTTAAGTGATTTGGCTAAGCGACTAACGGCTATGAGATTAAAAGGACTACCAGGAACATAAAGAACTGAGTCTAAAGGTAAGGAAGGAAATGGACTTGCTTGACCTATTGCAGTTGCCATGGCTTGAGACCCATTGGTCATTATGACTGTTGAAAGAGATTGAGAATATGAGATACTAGTGAAAAGAGATTTGTTACCAGAAATATGATCAGATGCACCTGAATCAATGACCCAAGACTCAAAAGGTGAAGATTGGGAGACACAAGTCATGCTACTATTTGTTGGAACAACGGAGGCTAATCCTGAAGATATTTGTTTACGTGCTTTCTACTGAAGAAACTCAATATAATCCGGTAAAGAAACCATCTGGATTGGGTTTAATGCATTCGATCCAACGACTTGTGATTCTAAGGCTTCTAATAAGAATGACTTTATAATGTTCACGCCGGAAAAGGTCAGAAAATTGTTTGGAAATCATTGTTCACTGTTACTGTTTATCGGAAACACTGTAGCTCGCCGGAAAATAAAAAAGTCGTCCGAATCTGATTTAAACTTGATGGGTAGGCTCGGAAAGGCCACACGAACAGGCTGTCTGAAGGAAAAAATTTGAAATCTGGCCGGGAAAAGGCCACACGCGCCGGCGCGTGGGGAAAAACTCGCCAGAAAAACAGATTTCCGATCCGCGCGTGAAAGGTCGGTTGCCGGAGATCTTTGGTGGGATTTTGTTGCCTAAGCCTTGGGAACCCTGTGGTTGTGTTGGTTTTTGCACAACACCAACGGAAAGTGATTTTGTTACGGATAGCCTCTTAAGTCGCCGGAAAATTGCACGGCGACGAAGTCTTTCTTCCCGGAAGTCGCTGGAATGACGCACAACGATAATTTTCTCACTGAAGCTTTGATACCATGTGAGAATGCACGGGAGAAAAATCTATTATTGATTAAAAAATTGACAATGATACACTAACTTCCTCGGTATTAAAATTGATAATGAAAATCCAAAAACTCCCTCAATCGGCATTCACTAACTTCCTTTGTATTTCGTCCTAAAGAAAATGATCTTTTCCACTAAAATAAGATGTTTACCTTAGGGGCGGGCATAAAATCCGAAAAACCGAATTCCGAACCGAATCGAATTAATTCGTTATTTCGGTTTCGGATTTTTTCGGTATTTCGATCTAATTCGGTATTGCAATTTCGGTATTTCGGCACGGTCCTCGGTATTAAAATTTTGAAATTTCGGTATACCGAAATACCGATTTTTAAAATACATTTTCTTAATAACCCAGCCCACTGCCCATCGCCCCAGCCCCAACGCCCAAGCCCACACCCTTCTTTATTTAATTCCCAGCCCTAGCCCACTCTAAACTCTAATATCTAAGGGTTAGCTTGCTTAGCTGGTTAAGGAGGGACTTAGGTCTTAGGGCATTAGTAGCCATTTATCAATTTAGACTTAGAGAGAGTACAGTATAGTCTTGAGCGGCGATTTAGGCATTTGGCAATTTCCGACTTCCGAGCTCCGACTCCTCACTCCTCAGTCCTCACCCACGCTACTGTTGCGACTTGCGAACTTGCGATAGTTTCAATTTTCAAAGGTATGTTTTTCCCTCTTTTCTTCTTGGATGAAATTCGTGGTTGTGCAAAATATTTATATATGTTGTAAACCAGTTTTCTTTTCTTTCAAACTGATTAACAATTTACATATTTGGTTCTTGTAACTAATTGTGAATTTTAAAGCTTTTATCACGTAATTTTTTTCGTGTAGGCTGTGTTCAACTAGAAGTAATTTTCCGTTTCATTTTCAATTCATGGAAACTGGAAAGGAGCTATGATTGACTTTATTCTCATAGAAAATAAAGAGAAGACATTAGTTGTCAAGTACTAAGTATACTTCCTTTAAATATGATGACAATACTAATAGCACATCACATGCTGATATGGAAAAAAACACAGAAGAATCTAAATTGTATGATTGATATTTGAGGGTAAGCAAACACATTATGATTTATTAAGTTCCCAAACTCTTCCTTAAAATAATCCAAACATGTATAAGATATTGGTGAGTGAGGGGAACCAGAAAGAAAATTGGATCAGAAAGACAAATGGATTAACAATTTTGCTACAAAGTAAAGAACCTTTTAGCATATGTTGAATGTTGATTGTTATCATAAAGAACTGCTAGTGTTACTGTTAGCATCTTTTAGCTAATTGTTAGTTTATGTTTATATTTGTTTAATTTTGTATAGATGGCAGATACAAGTAGAGTAAGTGATGTTGGTTCAAGCGAAAGTTTACCTATTACGGTAGATAGTAACACCAACACCATTGATACTCAAGATTCCAAGAAAAGGAAAGCCATGCAACCTAGGTCTGACATTTGGAACCATTTTGATAAATTTGAGGTTAATGGGGTTGGGAAAGCACGGTGTTGATATTGTAAACAAGCTTATGCTGCTAATTCATCTAAGAATGGAACAACAGGATTGAAGAATCATTTGCTTAGATGCAAAGAATACCCACTTAACATTGCTAAAGATAATAGTCAAACAAAGATAAATTTTCAATCTTGCCAAAATGATGAAGGATCAATTTGGAAATTTGATCAAAAAGTGGTTAGGAGGGCCTTAATTGAGATGATAGTTATTGATGAACTACCATTTAGCTTTGTAGAAAATGAAGACTTTATGAAGTTTATGAGAAACACTCAACCACTATTTCGTCTTCTTTCTCGTAGAACAATAACAATTGATTGTTATGAAGTTTACGGTGAATTGAAGCAAAATCTAAGAAGTTCTTTTAGAAAAGCACAACCAAAAATTTGTCTCACAACAGACACATGGACTTCATTACAAAGAATAAATTATATGTGTTTGACAGCCCACTTCATTGATAGGGATTGGAAGTTGCATAAAAGAATACTAAATTTTTGCCCTATCACTAGTCATAAGGGTGAAGAGATGGCTAAAGCTATTAGGGATTGTTTGCTTGAATGGAAATTAGACAAGGTTTTCACTATCACCGTGGACAATGCTTCTTCAAATGATGTCACAGTCAAAGAATTGTCTAAACAGTTAGATATGTGGAAAACTAATATGATGAGTGGTAAACATCTTCATGTGAGATGCATGGCTCATATACTAAATCTAATTGTGCAAGATGGTTTGAAAGAACTTGATGCTTTCGTGACACGTGTTAGAAATATTGTGAGGTATGTGAGATCTTCGCCTGCAAGGACCCTAAAGTTTAAACAGTGTTGTGCACATGTAAAGGTAGAATGTACCAAAACGTTGTGTTTGGATGTTCCTACTAGGTGGAATTCCACCTATTTGATGTTGGATACGGGACAACACTTTGAAAAGACCTTTGACAAGTTTCATCTTTTTGATGATGGATTTTCTACTTATCAATGTTCTCATCTTTGTGAAGATGGTGGTAATGCAGGTCCTCTTGAATCTGATGATTGGGTGAATGTGAGGAATGTGATAGAGTTTCTTGCAAGATTTCACGAGCTAACTAAAAAAGTTTCAGGTTCACGTTATGTCACTTGTAATTCTCATTTTGAGGATGTATCTGAACTTTATTGTCATTTGAAAATGTGTTTAGCTAGTGAGGATGAGCATTTGAGAAAAATGGTTGAGCGAATGCAAGAAAAGTTCAAGAAGTATTGGGGTGAGCCTGAAAAGATGAATACAATGATTTTTATTGCTTCCGTCTTGGATCCACGTAACAAACTTGAATATGTTGAGGGAGCACTTGAAGAACTTTTTGGTGAGGAAAAAGGGAAGAAAATAAATGTCGAGGTGTATGCTTATATGAATTCTTTGTTTGGAGAGTATCTTAAAAAGTATTCAACTGGATCTTGTCCTCAATCTCCATCTAGTTCTACTTCATCTCACAACACATCTAATACATAGTGCATCAAAAATAAGGACTAAGCTTAGCTTGAAGAAACAAAAGGAAGACAATGGAAGTGGGAGTGCTAAATCGGAGTTGGATAAATACATTAGTGAAGAACAAGAGCCTTTTAGTGAAGAATTTGATATCTTGAGTTGGTGGAAAACACATGCTCCTAGATTTCCTATTCTTTCGGAGTTGGCTCGTGATGTGTTGGCCATTCCAATTTCTAGTGTGGCGTCGGAATGCGCATTTAGTACTGGTGGTCGTATTC